>NW_010309400.1:0-232 GCF_000700745.2 Antrostomus carolinensis
CCTCAGCTCAGCTTGGGTGCCCGTTATCCAAATGCACCCACACTCCGGCACAGAGCCAGAGTATATTTGGTGTGTTAAAACAAGATAGTGGTTTGTACTGGTTTAATACTCACGGGTCATAATGTGGATTTTTTAGCATTTTATAGTTGTTACTAGAGCTGTGGGAATTAGCTCTTTATTTGCTCCTTGTTGCTCTGACTATCAGCTCTGGAATCCTGATCCCGTGTCTCCC
>NW_010309400.1:588-869 GCF_000700745.2 Antrostomus carolinensis
AAGGTTCCTTTGCCAAGTCATTTGTATTGTTGTGAGTTTATGTTCCCAAGTCATTTACCTTTTGTAGCACTGCTGCACTTTTTACACCACTTCTATAAACTGTGGTTTAATAGAACCTCTTGAAGTAATCGTTGTCACTGCCATGAGATCCAAAAGCAACCTCCTCCTAACCCCGCTGAGTGGGACGGGACAGCAACGTACAAAGGCCCAATGTGTTTGTGACTATGAAAGGGAGGCCAGGCTAAGAAATGATCCAGCAACAGCTTTCAGACCTGGCTGCT
>NW_010309401.1:0-1088 GCF_000700745.2 Antrostomus carolinensis
CCTCCTGCCGAACCGGAGCTCCGATCTGCAGCTTCGGCATCGAGTCGCGGATGTTGTTGACCGCCCCCAGCATCAGGTCCAGGACTTGGTCCTTCCCCTGGACGATGTTCTTCAGCCAGGGCTCCTCGCTCGCCTCCTTGCTCCCCGCGTCCTTTTGAAGGATGAAGAGGAAGATGACGAAGACGGCGCACGCCAAAGCCACCTTCAAGGGGCTGTAGCGTCTCCGCAAGAGCCTCATTTTCCCTTTTTTCCGTGAGGTTTCCAGAGGCTCCTCCCTGCGGTGACGGGCGCTTCAGGGACGTGAGGTCTGGAGGAGCTTCATGACCATCTGCTCTGGGCCACCAACCTGGGGAGAAGGAGAAACACCCGCCGGTTAATCCACAGACCGGACGCGCTCGGGCGCATCCCCTGGATATTCATCCAATATTCATTAGATATTCAGAGAAAGTTTGTTCCTGGCTATGGAGTGAGCCAGACCCCTGTGATCTGCTCCCCCAGCCTGTAAATCCGCACTGGAAATCAAACCCCAGGAGAAAGGCAGCTTGGGCAGGTGCTGTGGGATGTGCTGGATCCAACCTCCCCACACTCGGGACATCCCCGGTACTTTCTCCAGCCACCGAAGCGGTTGCTGCAGCATCCCCCGGTCACCCCCCACGCACACCGGGAGCAGCACGACGAACCTCCAAGAAAACCACAAAATTGGCAAAAAAGAGTTTTGGCCGCGGGAAAGAACCTTTCCCTGCTTATTTCTCCAGCCTGTGGAGTCGCTGGGAAGGAAAACACGTGCCAGACCCCACGGCGCTTCGGTTTCAGCTGAATTGGAGCAGCAGATTCAGTGTCCAGTGCCGTTCCTGGTGTGGTGGCCACCAAGAGCTCAGCACTGGCCACCCAGAGCTCAGCTCTGTCCACTGAGAGCTCAACACCAGCTGCAAAGCCACCGGGACCCCCTGAAAGCACCGCGACCGGATGAGCTTCCCCACCACCAGCAAACTGCCCGCGGCCGCTCTTTGTGAGCCGCTGCCGCCGGAGCATGGACAAGCTCCACGGGAGCCATTCACCGGCATCTCCTCCTCCTCCTCCTCCTCCTC
>NW_010309402.1:0-332 GCF_000700745.2 Antrostomus carolinensis
GGCTGGGCACTCCCCTTTGCTGCCACTGGACTCTGAGTAGCTTCTGGGGATTGAACTTTCTGGGTCTGTGCTGCTGCCTCCATTGTTCTCCTGGCACCTGCGAGTCCATGGCAGGAGCCAGCAGCATTTGTTTGCAATTTCAGAACCATGCTGGGCTTTATGGACATTCAGGCCCTGGTAAGAAATGCTACTGGTGAGCAGAGACATCAAAAGGAAAGTAATTGAGCCTGGGAAGAAGGGAGGGCTGGGGGGAAGGTTCTGTAAAATGTTGGGTTTTTGTCTGTTTAGATGGTTGACAATGAATTTAATTGATTTTTCTTCCCCAAGTTTGA
>NW_010309402.1:444-1230 GCF_000700745.2 Antrostomus carolinensis
GGAGGGCAGGACCGCATGGTCCTGTGGGTCAAACCACCACAGCGTTTGGCGCCCAATGTGGGGCATGAGGATTTTGAGATAAGGATATTACTTGGGAGAGGTAACGGGCAAAACATGAACTGAACTAATTAAATTATTATTGGGATTTTGAGATGAGATGTAATTGTGGTGAAGGGGCGAGGGGTGGATTATGTCTAAACCATTTATTTTATGTTTGGTACTGTGATGATGTTTGTTTTTATTTTTTGGTGTGGGGAAGGTTTTTTTTTTAAATTTATGTGAGTGAAGATTGTGTGATAAATGTAGGGGTTTTTTAAAATTCACAAATTGTGATTCGCAGAGGCAAGGGGTGGAATATGCTGAGTTTGTGTGTGTGTGTTGGAGCCTTTTTTTTTTTTTTTTTTTTTTTTTTTTAATCTTTTGACAGAAAACAGATTTTCTAGAACAGATTGTGTAGCATCTAATTTTTTCCGCCTTCTTTTTTTCTTTTCCTTCCTCTTGCCAAGCTAGTTGGTTTTGAGTTTAGGGGAGAATATTAGAGGGTGGAGGGAGACAGGAGGTTTCTTCTGACTGTCAGGCCATTACAGTTCTGGCAATATGTTATTGGGAAAAAACCCCACACAAGATGAATAAAAATAATTTTGTTTTTTAAAAACCCAACAGATCTGGAATCGCTTGCCACACTTGAAAGCTGTTGTGCTATATAAGGACTCCATTCCAGACAGACATCCCAATTTGTATACGGTATGTGAGTGCTAGACCAGAGTTATAATTCATGGAGAATTA
>NW_010309402.1:1362-1727 GCF_000700745.2 Antrostomus carolinensis
GCCTGACCCAGGAAGCCTCGTGAGCATCTGCAGGAGTGGGAGAGCAGATGCCCGGTAGCACAGAGGGGAGGAAAGGGGCAAATACCACACCACCACCAGGGGCTCACCAGCGTATCGCTCATCCGTAGATCAGCCACTCGCATCTACTCTGCTTGGATGTGCTGTTTCCTTCTGGACATACACACAGAGTGGCTTTCAGTCTTTCCTGCCTGGAGGATGCCAGCTCTGCTGCCTTACTTCTTTTTGAAAATAAATACTATTTCTTTTTTGAGTTCTCTCTTTTGAAATCTCTCATTTCTTTTTGAAATCTGTCTGCAGGGACTCCCTGCTGCTACTCTTGCAGCCCTGCTGCCACACGCAGACAT
>NW_010309402.1:1745-2865 GCF_000700745.2 Antrostomus carolinensis
TGGGCGGGGAACAAACCCCAGACCGCTGCCCAGGGGGGCGGTGCTGCTGCTTCTCATCCCGGGGGACGGGATTTGGGGAAGGGGCAGGAGCAGCAGCAGCCCCTGGGCTGTGGGAGCGGTGAGAGGCAAACCGCGGCGTCTACCTGCTACTGCCGCCATCTCGTGGCCGAGCAGCGGTACTACAGCCCGGCGGCCACGCGCGGCTCAAGAGAACGGGCTCGGCAGGCTCAGTGCTGCCGCCTGGCGGACACAGCACGGTACTGCAGCGCGTCCGCCGCACCGGCGGGCGCTGCAGTGCTCGCTGCTGCCACCTGGTGGATAATTTTCAGTACTGTATCTCTCCATCGGCTCTCTGTCCCTATTAATTCATTTCTGCCTCTCCACCTTGTAGCCAGTGGCTTTTGTCCTTCCGCCATCTCACTGTCTCTGGCTCTGTTTTAGAATTGCCTGCTTCTTCTTCCTGGACACACGGCTATTCTTTTCCCTCTTCAGCTTTTTTTCTTGGTCCCTGCATCTGTTAATTAATTCTTCTGTCCCTGCCCTGTAAGGTGTAGCGGTGGGGTTTGTTTTGTGTTGTTCCCCATCCCACCTCTTCCCTCCATTGTTTGCTGCCCAGGCTCCCTGCCCCTGTTGTTTCATCGCTCCCTCTCTGCCCTGTTCTTTGCCACTTTTTTTCTCTCTCCATCTCTTTTGATCCGGCTCCCTGCCCCTATTTTTTCCCCGTCTCTGTCATGCTGCCCATGGCAGGGTTTTTCTGGATCTTCCCCCCCCCCGTCCTTTGTTGCTTTGTGCCCTGCTCCCTCTCCCTCCTTGTGCTGCCTCTCTTCGTCTGTCCCTGCTGCTTCTTTCTCCCTCTCTGTTGGGCTTCTGGTCTCCATCCTTCTCTCGCTTGATGCTTTCTTGCTACACCTCTGCTGTCCAGCTGGCTGCCACTTTTTTTTCCTCTCTCTCTCTTCTAGCGTCTTCCACCATGCTCCTGGTTTTTGACGGCCTCCAGCACTGCCCGTCAGCCCGTGGCTTCGGGAGCCAACCAACAGACTATCCATTCTGCGCTGAGCCAAGCAGCGTGGCTCTGGGAAGGATGGGCGAGGCGTCCCAGCAGAGGGGGGGTGTCGGGGGG
>NW_010309403.1:0-1602 GCF_000700745.2 Antrostomus carolinensis
CCCAACCCTGGGATGCTGAGGATCTTCAAAGCTGCAGTGGGTTCCCACCATTGCCGAGCATCCGGGAGTTGGTGGTACCCACCGGGTGCAGTGCCCACGACAACGCGTTGCCTTCCCAGGTGATTCAGGAGGTTCCAGCTTCATCCGTGAGATTGAACCCCACCCCAGTCCCTGTCCGTCCTCCACAAAAGCCACCTGCCCCCTAAATGACTCCGAGGAGACCTGAGCATCCTGGGCCCAACCGTGGGACCCTCAAGACCTGCATCCACCTTCCTCATCCTTCAAAAAGCCAACCCACCAACCGACCCACCCCCTGTGGGAATTTGACTCCCATGGGCAAAATTTCTCATGGGGATGTTGAGGTTCTGGTCTATGGTCGGTGCCGGGTCATCAACATCCCTGCTCCTAACGAGCACTAATTTAGCTCATCCCTCATCACCTCCCACCATGAGGATGCTCAACCTGGAAAGGTCCAAGCAACCTCACATTTTTTTCTTGATTATTCTATTTTTTTTCCCCCCCTCCCAAAGAGAAAATAAAACCCCTCTAACCTCCCTTCTTCAGCTCCAACTCGACTTGTCTACTTTGAGCCAGGATTACAGAACCGGGTAGGGGAGGTAGGTGAAAAATAACCCCACGGTCTCGATCTCCTCGGCAAAGATTTCAGCCGTCTCCAGGCCATTTATGCCCGTTGGTTCCTCTCCTCATCACCCAAGGTGCAGATTTTGCCACAGATTCCTCTTTTCTTGGAAATTTCCCTTTTCCGTGCAACCTTCCTCTCCCTTCTCCTTCTGCACTAGAAAAAATAGTACAACCCTGCCAAGGCTTGCAGCATCCAACCGCTTCGCTTAACCCTTTTCTGCCAGGCCCAGAGGAGAGGAGGTTACATTTGTCCCAGTTTTTCCCTCTTTTTCCCTGTATTTTCTCCCCAGCAGCTGCCTCAAGGAGTTCAGCTGCTTTTGACCTTGCCTGGTTCCTCCAAACATCACACTCCATCACCACCACCACAAACACCATCTTTCTGCTGCTGCAGAAAATAAAATAAAATTAAATTTAAAAATCCAGCAGCCACAAACCCCCATTTCACCAAAAAAATCAACCAACCTTGAATTTATTTATTTTTTTTTTTCCTAAATACAGTTTTTCTCCTGCCCATAAACTCTTCTCCCACTTTCTCCCTGCCCGAAACACCCCAGGTTTGTTTAACAACACAGAGATTTGCTTGTTTATTTAATTTTTAACACATTAATTGTTATTTGGTGTGAGGTCCAAGCTCCTTCCTCCGGGTCTGAATCCAAGCCCTGAAGCTTGGACCTTATCAGAGATGTTTATGGCATCATCTGAGTTGACATCACATATCCCAGCACCCAATTTCTCTTACTTTCTCCCCATCACATAGTTCCCTGGCAAACACTCCCCACCCCTTCCAAGCATTTTTAGGGTTAATTCATGCAAATTTAGGGTTTGGGGGGGGGGTTATGGAGGAAGTGAAGAAGATTTGCCCCCAAATCCTCAATTTTCTCCATGCTTGTATTTGGGAGGGGTGAGATTTTTGGTGATTCAAACAGGAATTTGCAGAGTTTATGGTCAGACAGTGGTGGG
>NW_010309404.1:0-25517 GCF_000700745.2 Antrostomus carolinensis
CAGAATGGTTTGGGTTGGAAGGGACCTTAAAGCTCATCCAGTTCCAACCCTCCTGCCATCAGCAGGGACACCTTCCACTAGACCAGGTTGCCTCAAAGCCTCATCCAGCCTGGCCTTGAACACTTCCAGGGAGGAGCAGCCACAGCTTCTCTGGGCAACCTGGGCCAGTGTCTGACCACCCTCACAGCAAAGAATTTCTTCCTAATGTCTAACCTAAATCTCCCCTCTTCCAGTTTTAAGCCATTACCCCTTGTTCTGTCAGTCCCTGCCCTTGTAAAAACTCCCTCCCCAGCCTTCCTGAAGACCCTTCAGGTACTGGGAGGCCGCTAGAAGGTCTCCCCAGAGCCTTCTCTTCTCCAGGCTGAACAGCCCCAACTCTTAGCCTGTCCTCGTGGGAGAGGAGCTCCAGCCAGGTGCTCGTGCTGGGGTATGAGGCTGGATTGCCACAGAGAGGCTGGAGCAGCTCCGTGTGTAAGGCAGAGCAATTCCCCATATCGGTATTAGCAGAAGAGACAGGCAGCAGATTAAATTAATTCCCAGGGTGTTCAAGGTGTGTTTTTCCCCCAGTGACAGCTCCTGAGGAACATGCTCAGTAATAGCTCAGCATCCCCAGCACAAGGCTGGACAGGAGGGAAAGACCAGCCTCCTTATTTCTGCAGGCTCCTGGCCACCAGCTCTTTGACCCTCTACTCACAGATGTTTGCATGGAGCCCACACAGCAACCGTCCCACATGGAGCAGGAGAAATGGGGAGGCTGTCCAGCGGGGAGGTGATGGCTGTGGCCAAGTTAAAGCAGTGACGATGGTTATCTCCCCAGGTGATGTCAGGTGGGCTGAGATCTTCCACATGGCTCGGAGGCAGGCAGCGGGATGAGGGCAGGCAGACAGGGATGGGGTGCTGACTTCCCTGATAGTGTGAGAAGGCCGGTGAGCGGACAGGAGCTGGGGGGTGTCAGTGATGGGGCAGCATCTGTGCACGATCCCAGGCTGCTGCAGCCCCGGACGGTACCTGAGCCAAACGAGGTGGTTCATGGGCTGGGTGGAGGAAGGGACAAGCTCTTCTCCTGGCTGGGATTATCATAGACTAGGGGCAGGTTCCTGGAGGGGGTGATTCAGAAATAAATTGAGATGTATTATTTTCCTTTGATTCATTACGGGGGGAAATACGAGCAAAGCCCAGGGGCGAGGGCTTCTCAGGACCTCTGGCACTTGCTTGGCCAAGCATTCTCCTTGTCTCTGGCCAGTCTGTCTGTCAGACGGGCACACACTGGACATATAGTTCATCTAGGGGATTTTGAGAACTATGGATAAAAAGTGTGAAAACAGTGCAAAATTTTTCTTACTACCTTAGAAAGTCAAGTATCACCTTTCATTTAGCACTTACGCTCTCCAGTGCATTTTGGACAAGACTTTTAAAGATACCTGGATGTCTGATTCCCAGGGAACAGACCTGTACAAATACTGACCTCTGTAACTGAACATTTGTGTAGGCAAACGTCACTGGCACCAAGAGACGTGCCTGTTCTGCTCCTCGGTGCAATATCAATCTTCTCCACTTCTCTATCCACAGGGGATTTCCAGCCTATTTGCATAGGAATAATCCTGTTTCTTGAGTGTGTGAGTGGTGTGGAGCCACGACTTGGTGAAGGTGAGTGGTGTGAAGGTAACTCGGTGATGGCAGCCCAGATGGATCTGGCCGTGGGTTGCTGTCCTTCAGGCAGGAGGAGCTGAGATGGATGGTCTCTCCCAGCTGTGCTAGAGGCTTAGATCCACAGAGCTGCAGTTCAGGGACTGTAGCAAGATCACCATCAGTGCTGGTGGTCAGTGGGTGGGAGATGTCTCAGAGGGGTTCACCCCAGCTGTGGTGGGGAGCTGGGAGGCTGATGGCAGCCATGCATGGACAAAGCAATGGAGCACAATGTGCCGTGGCAGGAGGGACAGCAGATCTTCCCTGTCCTCTGCAGGAGGAGTCCCCAGGGCTTGGCACAAGCCCACAGCATCCAGCCCACACTGCACGAAGTCTTCCTTCTCCCCATCCCAGGCTGCCTGCTGCCCTGGGACCAGTACCTGTGCTGCTCCGGTACATCTGCAGCTCCGGACACGGGCACCGCCTGTCACCTGCTCTCAGCGTGGGATCTGCGATGCTGGATGACACGGCAGAAATGTCTGTGGAATTTAGGCCACGCTCAGTGCTGGGGGAAGGGAGATGGGAATTCATTAGCGGTGTCTCTTTTAATCAGGAGGCAGGTGATGCTTCTCCTTGGGTCCAGGGACAGGGGGAGTGATGGAAGTCGCTGCAGCGGTGCACCCTGAGTGGGGAGAGGGGATGAGGCTAGTGATGTCTGAAGGGTATCCACACCCGGGAGAGGAAGGTGGTATTTAGGGTGCCCTTGCAGGGGGTGAGATGTTGCAGAACAGACAAATTGAGAAGACACCCGTGAAAGCCCCTTGGGGGGAAGCCCCTGAGCAATGCCCAGCTTGGAGCACAGCCCACTATAGGAGCAACACCAGCTGCCATGAGAAGGGGGAGGGGATGCCATGATCTCCTCCAGCTCCGACTCTCTGATATCAAAATGTGACTTGCAGTGTAAAAAAACTACATTTCCCAGTTTCCCTTGCAGCCCAGGGGAATAAGCAATTGGAAGATTTAAATAGACCAGGCCAGAAGCAACCAACCTTTGGCACAGCACTTTTCCCTCCTCTTCTTCCAATCTATTGGCTGTTTAACCTTTTTCCCTGGCACTGGAGTGGCTGCCAAGCGTGGCATTAATTTTTCCTTCCAAGCTTGCTAGGCCCATGAAGTAAACAGCCATGTGCATTCCTTACTCTATATTTAACAGCTGCAGTCTGTGCTGGGGGCAACTGCAACCGAACGGAACCTTTGTGGCTTCCCAAATTCACAGCTGGTGAGGGTGGGAGTGGGGGAAGCTTTCAGCAGGGAGAAGAGGGATTTCTCTCCTTCCCGGTATTTGCAAAGCAGGTTGCGTTAAAGAGAGACTGCAATGCCAGCATCCCAGCCACGCTCCAGGGCAAGAGACAGGAACAATGTCCTCAACAGGGCTGAGTTCCTCTCCCTAAATCAGCCCTTGAAGGGGAACCAGGAGAGCAGGAGCTCCAGCAGAAAGCAGAGTGGCCAAACCGGGGCAGCCGGTGCCCAGAACAGCAATCCCAAGGAGCGGAGGCAGTCGCAGCAGCTGCCTGAAGAGGACTGCATGCAGCTCAACCCCTCCTTCAAAGGAATCGCCTTCAACTCCCTGCTGGCCATCGACATCTGCATGTCCAAGAGGCTGGGGGTTTGTGCAAACAGAGCCTCCTCCTGGGGTGGTGCCCGCTCCATGATTAACCTCCTAGGGATAACAGGGCACGGGATCCCCTGGATTGCGGGTACCCTCATCTGCCTGGTGAAGAGCAGCACGCTGGCAGGCCAAGAGGTCCTCATGAACCTACTGCTAGGTGAGTGGCAAACCTTCCTCCCTGCCGGGAAAGCCCAGCCCTTGTCACAAGGGACAGCAGCACTGGGACTCCTCCTCTGACTGCTCCCAGCCACCGAGGTGGTCAGGAAGCAGGGAGTGACCTTTAGGGTGGATGCTGCACTTATTGGTCGTCTCAGTGCTGGGTACGATGAGTGGTGGATGTAGCAAAAAGTTGTCTAAGAGGGATGGAGTAATTCTGGTAGTTGGTGACACCCATGGAGTAGGGGCAGGTCCCTGGTCCTGCAAGGGGGAGGGTTGGCCGGTCAGACCAAGGAGGTGTCTGTGATGTGCGGGTGGACCGCAGCAGCGATGTTGTTTATTTAATCTGTGGTCATCCACCTTGGTGGTTTGATAGGTGGGGAAAACATAGACATGCTAAACTTTGGTATCTGGATCAATTCCTGAGGATATCCTTGAGAAAAAAAAGATTTCCATCCTCTCGCCACCTTCTTGAACAGACCCTGGCTTCATATCTCAGCCACCGCGTGATGGAGTCCTGTCTCCTTCCCTGCTGTGGTTTGATTTGGCATCTTCCTTCCCATGAGGACCTTCCTTGCTGTTGTCCCCATTTCCATGTGCTGATATGACCCAGAGGCCGTGCAGATGGGCTGGAATCTTTCTGTCTCTCCTGATAGTCTTTTCTTGTGCGGTGGTCGGTGTCCTTGTTTCTGGAGGTTGGGATGTGTTAAAGTCATTGCCTCCTCAATTGAGCAGGGCCCATCCCACCCATGGGGACTGATGTCCCAGCAGTGACTTGCCTTAGATCCTGGCCCCAGCCCACCCTGGCTATGTCTACCTGAGGACCTTGCTCTTCTCTTTCTTCTGCCTTTGGCATGGGGCCCAGTTACCATATATTTTCCTTTTTGACTAATTACAGCTCCTCTGGCAGTGATCAGCCCTAGTGTTAAAAGACAGCAATTGGAGCTGCTGCGTTTAGTTGGTAGGAGAAATTGAAAACACTGGATTTAGGCCTTTGCTTCTCAGAGAGCCTTTTGGGAGGACACAGGGACATTTCATTTCAGAGGCATCTCAGGAAAGAGATGTCCTGTCTGCCAGGTTGATTGTGATGTGATATGGGCTCTGCAACATAGCCCCAGGTTTTTTTTTTTCACGAGTTCATGCTTTGGAGAGGGTAAAGTTTGCGCTGAGCTGGCTTGAAAGGCACAGTGGTAGCTGCATTTTCTCCCCTCTGCCTTTGAAAGAGTCTGTCTTCGTGCTGTGACATCTTCTGAAGGGAGGCCATCACGGAGGAGAAGCCAGAATAGCACTGGCGTGATGCAGAGCCCACCAACGTCAGCAGTTCTTCCAGGGGCTCCTCAGTGTGCTGGGTCAACCTCTCTCTGAGAAAAGAAGCTCTGTTTAAAAGGGCATGAGGATGAAATAGTAGGTGACTAACATCAACCAGCACAGTTTCCAGAGGTCTCTTGACCCCAGAGCCTTTGACAGTTTTGGAGCCTGAAAACTGACCTCTTTGACTCCAGAATATTTGAGATCCTTATAAAGAGCTAATGCCAAATTTGGCTTAAAAACAAGAAAGGTTTTCTCACCCTTCTGTTGCCATGCGAGGAGGCCAAATGCAAAGCTGCCTCTGGGTTGTGTTGAAACTTTGAGTATCAGGTGGTCACTGGGAGAGCTCAGCCCTGCACCACTACCTGCATCTCAAGGTCTCCTGAGCTCAAATATGCTGTCTGGGAACAACTCTGGGGGTTTCTGAAGTCTTGCTTCCTTGCCTAGATGCACTACTCCCATCTCTCTTCTCCACCTGCTGAGAAAGAAGATAGTTGAATTGTATGAAGGACTCATTCACAACGTGACTCAACAGCTCTGTAGGTCTGGCAGCCTCGAAAGAGCTCCACTTTGCCCTTCAAGTAGACAACACTGACTGTTGGGACTGACCAAGGTGCCCTGAGCCTCTCTTATCAGAGCTTCCTCAGCAGGACTTTTGTCACCCCACAGAGCAGATCTCTGCCATGAGCGTGGCCTTGGCTTGATATTTAAGATTGCAGTCAGAAACTCCAAATATCCAAGTAGCTGCTGCCATAATACCTGCATTGCTGGATGGAGGAAGGAGTCTGGCTGGGGACTGTGGGGCTGGTGGACCTAGCCAGATCCCTTGAGAAGTGGGGTCTTGTGTAGGTGGGAAGGGCACGGCACGACTGCTGTATCTGGCATCCTTGGTCCCTCTTGCTGCTGTTGTGCTATGGTTCAAATCCATCAGGATGTGGTGCAAAGTCCCCTTGGGTAGGGACAGGTCAAAGGGAAGGGAACCTCCTGTTGCTTCGCTGGTCTCCTGGGAAGAGGGAAGCAGGGAAGCTGGGAAGTTGGGGTTGTCTACGGTACCCCTTCCTCACCTCCCTGGCTCTCCTCCCTTCCCCCTGCTTGCTGAGAGTGATACATCAAGCAGAATTTCTGATGCAGTCTCTGGGCAGAGAGCCAGCCCATCATAGAGCACTTGTTTAGGATTTGCAATCAGGTTTTCAAGGCGAGGAGACAGGAGACTGCTGAAATGGGACTGGGAACCTGGCAGAAGCACCACTGCAGATGGAGGGGGGGCACTTGTGCCCGAGGAGCTCTTGGCAGGAGCTTTGCCAACACATGCGGGAGCATTTAGGGTGAGGGGGTCTGACCCAGGAATGCTCCATCCATCCCAACTGCAGATGTTGATTAGCAACCCCAAGCAATGTTTTCACTCCATGTTTGTCATCTGTGATGGAATTTATTGATTCTCCTCGTCGTCATCTTTTTCCAGCAAATGCCAAACAGCCGGGGAAGCACACTCACAGCCTGTTACTGAAGAGATGGAAGAAATCAGTGTGCCCACTGTAAAAATCCCTCTGCCAGAATGTGCTTTCAGGAAGACTATCTCAGCATTGCCAGCCCTGGCTGTTGAAGAGCCAGGAAGAAAGTCTGCACCCCCCAGCCAAATTGTGAAAAACCATAACTCAAGAAACACCCCAGTTTTAGAGTTCATTTTATTTGTCTGCCAGTGTTGGAGCTTTTAGGACCATTCAAGCTCTTATCTGTAGTCACAAGGATTTACTGAAAACTGAGGTGCTTAGAAAATCATTTGAACCTTGCAATTGGAAAACAGGTATAAAACTTTCACTAAAATTCCCAGATCTGCTCCAGAACCAGACAGAAACTCCATTAAACCCTGGGTGAAGCAGGACCTCGGTTTCTGGTTCTGATCCATCTGGTGAGGATGTGGATCCAAATTTAGTGATTCATTGACTGCAAAGCCAGCAAAGAACATTTGGATCATCGATCTAACCCACGGCAAAACACAGGCTGTAGCACATCCCTTAGTTCATTCCTGTTCAAATTGTTAAGGGAAAAAACCCAAACACTCAATCTGATGTACAATTACAAGTGAGGGTGAACTTGTCAGAACCATTTCTATATTACTGCAGTGGTAGGTATTCTCACAAGCATCTCGCTTTTAGTTTGACTCTCCTCTTCCCTCCATCGCGTCTCTGCAGGTGAATAGCTCTTTTAGCCAACATCTCTTGTGCCTTTCGGTATTTTGGATAGTGCTCAAATCATTTCTTCACCTCCTATTTATTAAGCTAAACTGATTTATCTCATTAGACTGATGATCTTTGCAGGTCTAGGCACCTTCTTAGTGCTATGGGGATGGGATATGGTCATCTACCCAAAGCGGTTGCTCTGGTGAAGTCCACCTATTGTGTTGAGAGACAAATTGCCACTTGATGCAGTTAACCTTGTTTAATTCACTGTAGTCCAGCTGTGTGCCTTTGCTGTTGGGGGATATCCTGATGATCCAAGGGCTGGAGCAGCTCTGCTGTGAGGACAGGCTGAGAGAGTTGGGACTGTCCAGCCTGGAGAAGAGAAGGCTCCAGGGAGACCTTCCAGTGGCCTCCCAGTACCTGAAGGGGCTCCAGGAAGGCTGGGGAGGGAGTTTTTACAGGGCAGTTAGCATTAAGACGAGGGATAATGGCTTTAAACTGGAAGAGAGTATATTTATAGGAGATATTAGGAAGAAATAGTGGAAGGTGTCCCTGCTCATGGCAGGGGGGTTGGAACTGGGTGATATTTAAAGTCTTTCCAACTCAGACCATTCTGTGATTCTATGATATCCGTTTGTTTAACCCTTGCATGTAAAATACATATTTGTGCTGGGTCTGCTTTGGTCCTGGCTTTCTAAACTAAGTATTCAGGCCAGGAAAAGAGAAAGCCCTGGTCTTCTCTTTGCCTGCTATGTGCCCTGTGTCCAGCTGCTGTCTCAGTGACACAGGTCCCAGTCCTCATCCATCACCAGCTGGCTCTGCATCCTGCTTCTGAGGGGGGGTCAGCTCTGTGCTGCTGTCACTAAGCATTTATCACCATGAAGTAAAGCAGTGCCGCGGGGTGTGGATGTATCATCACGAGCAGCATGGCAGGCTAAGGATGGGTGGCTTGCCACAGGAGGAGGCAAGGAGGAGAGCCCAGGGTCACTTCTTCACTCCTGAAGGTCAGCAAGAAGCAGTTCTTGCTTTCTCCAGCCTTCTCCCTGAGTACTGACCTAGCTTTAATCTGACTGGGAACCAAGCCATGATATCCTGAGGCAGAGTTCCCTGCAGAGCTGTGACTTTATCCTGAGCCATATATATATTTATTTTAAAAACCCATATATTTATTTTAATATATATATATATTTACAAATACATATATATGGCCGTGACTCTGCAGTCCCAAGCAGCTTCCAAGCAAGACCAGATTGCAAGGCAGTGGTGGGTTAGGAAGGTAAGAGAGCAAGAAATGCCTTCACCCAGCCCCTCAAGACCCCACTGACCCTCCTCTAACAATACAGAGGTGCTTCAGGTATTGTCATGCTTTTCTTTGCAGCCCATGTGGTGACAATCCAGACAGTACAGCCCCTTGCTGGTAAAGGTCACAGAGTGGATGAAATGCCCGGGCAGCACAGACAAGCTTGTCCTGTCGAGCCTCAGGGCTCAGCAGCCCAGACCCAGCAGAGAGGCCGGGGAGTTGCACAGCAGATGGATCAGTCTGTACACAGCAGAGCTTGCTAAGCCAAGAGCCCCGGAGATGGTTTGGGGCCAGATGTGTGTATTTTTTCTTTTCATTCTCCCACTGTGAGGCTGGGGATTTTCTGAGCTAGACAGGGCAGATGAGGTTTTGGCAGGGAAGGAGAGAGCAGCTTGGGAGCTGGCACCTTGCATGAACCATCCCCTCCATGGAAAAACTGGCAGGTGGAGGGGGTTCAGACCCTGTCCTGCTCCCCTCCCAGCCCTGGCAATGCCCACTGGGATCTCAGCACATCTGTCCAGTGATGGGGAAACACTTAGATGTCAAGTAACCCAACATGACTGACCCATGGTGGGTGCCAGGCAGAGGGACCAACACAGATGCCCACTCCCTGCATCCGGCATCTAGACATTAAATATTCCTCTTCATCACATCAGGCTGCTAATCTGCCTCTTGTTGTCCTGCCCAGATACAGCAGTTAAAGTCCATGGTTCTTTGGTGGGTGCTGTCCTCAGCCTTCAGACCCTCACAGCTGATGAGCTCAGGTGTCTCTGAAACAAGTGATGCCCCTCTCTGCTCCCCTTCCCTTCCTTGCTGCTCCCTCTGTAGCAAATGTGTACTGTTGACTGCAAGGCAGGCTTGCAGGGCTGCAGTGTCCCTTCTCAGAAAGGACAGTCAGGGACAGCCTGGGACCTATTTGGCTGTGGCTGGAGCAGGCGGGGGGTATTTCCAGGGACCCGTGTAGGGTCTCTATCAGACCCATGGTCTGATCAGCCCCTTGGTACCAGTCAGGGGGGCTCAGGTCCTGGGTGGCTGTTGGGCGCTGAGGATGCTGTGAGCCCCACAGCCATCAGGGTGCAGCTGGGGAAAACTGCAGTGAGCTGCAACGCAACCCTCGCGCAGAGCGAGCATGTTCCAGAGTCTGAACACAGAGTGAGGGAGAAGTGTGAGGTTTGTTGAATGGGAAGAGGAGGAAAAAGCATGGGAAATGAGTCATCCTTATGTCTGTCACTGCCAGAACAGCTTCCCAGTGCCCCTGCCTGGAGCTCCAAGGGGACAGTAGCTGTTTCACTCGGGCAGAGCCAGCCTCGCCAGAGAAGCTGAGCCAGGCTCTGGTCCGAAGGGAGATCCCGAGAAACGGGTGAGCGTGTTTGCATCTAATGTGCTTTGACTGGTGCAGTGGTTGGGAAGAGGAAAGTGGAGGAGCATTGGGCAGTGAGGTGAGTCACTGGGAGGAGCAGCAGGCAGGGAGAGCCCATCGGGTATCCCACCCCGGGCCAGGCTTTGTGGGGGATGCAGGTGGGAGTCAGGAATCTGATGGACTGTCTTTTTCCTTCCCTTGGAAGAAATCTCCATGTTTTCACCTGGAACTCAGTCCTGATCTCGCCGTCCATATCTGTCTGTGCAGGGATGCTGGCAGACACTGATCCAGGTCTAAGCCACCATAGGTGTGATGGTTGAGCTCCACAGAATCAGCCCCTAGTCTTTTTTGCTGATTTGCCTTATTGAAGGGAGGAGGATGAGTCCAGGTGAGGAGCCCAGTGTTTGTGGGCTGGAAGAT
Organism: Antrostomus carolinensis; assembly: GCF_000700745.2. Lineage (NCBI taxonomy): Eukaryota > Metazoa > Chordata > Aves > Caprimulgiformes > Caprimulgidae > Antrostomus > Antrostomus carolinensis. Next base: position 10,020 of record NW_010309404.1, read on the forward strand.
GCTGTTGGTCATCATCCCAAGGCAGTTTTCTTCCTCCAGCTCATCCCGTACGGTGCTGTCGTGTGTGTTGCCACGCATGGTTCTGGGATGTGCTGATGTTACCTGTGCTGCTGCCGTAGCGTGCAGGGGCTTTGCAAGCTGTCAGAGCCCTTTTGGGAAGCAGCTGAGCCATCCTGGGGACTGCTCAGCTCATTTTCCCCATCAGCACGAGCCCTTTTCTCTGCGCTCACCCTCTCATCCCCAGGCTGTGCAGACCCCCGGCGAGGCAGCCCCGCTCAGTAATTGATGCTGAGATACAAATTGCCCAATCCCAGGGGCACAGTGTTCTCAAGGGGAGAACTACAGGCAGCTTGTGCTTGCACTCCAGGCTGTTTCTAATCATCAAGGATATAGAAGGTCTGTTTTTAGTTGTAGGGGTTTTTTTTAATTAATTGCACAAAGCTGCTTTACACCATTTTTTCACCTCCCCGTGGCCACTTACCCCACTCTGCTGCTTGTTCAGCCAAAAAGTAACCTCCCCTCAAAACACTGCAGTGCCCAGTTCATTGGTTCTTCTATGCATGGTGCCATCTGTGAGCTCTTGTCAGCTCTTACACCTAGTAATATCACTTTTGGGGAAGAAAATGGAGTAGAGGAGTTGACTTCCAGGGGAGTGGAGTTCTTCCAGCTGCCACCAACTCCACCACAGAGAGGATGAAAAAGCTTTTGAAACCTGTATCTTTCATTAATGTCAACTAGTCAAGGTTGCAAATGGCTCATTTTCCAGGTCAGGGAGCTTAATGCCCACAGGGAATTTGGGAAGTTCAGAAGCAGTAGGATGGGGCATGTAAGTTAAAAAAAAAAAATAATAATTCTAACTGTGGAGCAAAAGGAACTGTTTCCTGAGAACGGTGACATTTGTCTTGAGTTCACTCCTGAGTGAAGCTGGCTAATCTGGGAAACACGGGATCTTCAAAGCCAACCTTGTCCTTACACGTGGCCTCAGCAGCTGTGGTGGGGAGCCCCTGCCATCTCAGCAGGGTTGGTGTGGCCTCCAGCACAGTGGGACCCAGGTCAGAGCAGGCTGCAGGCTGTGAAGCCCAGGTAATGAGTTATCACCAGCCTGCCCCTGCTTTAAAACAGTGCTGGAGTTGGGCAGAGGGAGGTTGTCTGATGCACACCTGCTCCCATGCTCGGGTGCCCCCTGAGCTCACAGGATGGGCTTGTTCTTCGTTCCTGGGCATTTACCTCCCTTTTCCCTCCCCGCATGCTCAGCTGCAGCGCTGGGAGGCTGAGTCCAGCTTGTGACTGTTTCTGATCCTGATCTTGGAGGCTGGGCTCTGGAGAGCTGCCTTCTCTCATCCCGGCAGCCCCATGGGCGTGAAGTCATGTGAATCACGGCTGCGGGAGCAGACGAGGCCAAGGGCTTTTTTGGCTTTCTCCTGTTTTTCCTCCCTCCCCCTGCCCCTAGCACTGCACCCAGGTTGTTTTTCATCTGCGGTTTTGATAACATGTTTATATAAACATCTCAGATGGAATCTGCCTCCCTCCCTGGAGACACTGCCTGGCTCCAACCAGCGATGCCCCCAAGGCTGCTCTCCCCATCCTCAGCCTCTTTCAACCCTCACAGCAGCAGAAATGGCATGGTCCTCAAAAGGACTGTACAGTGACAGGGGATGTCCAACTGTTTTGATTTCCCTTAAATACCAGCTTTGGGGTTGGTTTAGTTCTGCTGTGCTGATGCTTCAGGTTCGTCCTTGTGCCCTGTCTGTGCAGGGCTCGCCTCTCCGCTCGCCCCCGCTCTTAGTGGGCTCCTCACATTTGGTGGTAGGAGCAAGGCAGATCATTGTTTTCCTTTTCTTATTAATAGATATAAAACGTCTGCCCAGGGGGCCCACTTTCAGCTCATTTACTGTGCATCTGATGCCAGATGTTGGCTATTTACAATACCAAGGTGATCTCTGATGCTAAAATTGTCGCAGACAGACAAGAGTTGCTCTTTGGATTTGCGCTTTAAGGAAGTTTCAGATGTTAATAGAGCTTTTTGTGATCAGATGGTTTTACAGTGGAAATCTGAAGGATTGTCTCCTTTAACAGCCAAGTCAAAGGGGAAATTCTGGATCTTTTTCAGAAAAATGTGAAAGGAGCAATGGGCAAGAGCTAATCCTTCCTTTGCTCTTTTAAATCCAATGCTACCTGGATTTTAAATTCAATCCTGCCTGTGTTTTAAATCCAGTGTTACCTGGATCTGGGGGAAAAGCATGATGAAAAAATGCTTAATATTAAGACTTCTTGCTCCTCATATCTCACCCCTCAGGCAGGAGGCACTCTGCCATCTCTGCTACACCTCTGACAGCCCTGTCAGCGTTGTGCGGGTGCAGGCTGGTAAATCAGGCTCCTTTCTGCTGTCTCTCCCGGGGCTGTATTTCCTCAAGCCTTCAGTCACCTGGACCTGAAGGATTTGCACATCTTTGCTTTAGGGACAGGGAAAAAGCAGAGCAAAGGTGACAATGCTGGTTTGCAGGTGGCTGGGGCTCTGCTGGCGGGTACAAGGCTAAGGGGCTTCGGATGCAACCACTTTGGTAGCCCGCAGGCACCTTTCTGAGTGCAGAGACACTCACCTGCAGCTGCACCCACCAAGGGGGCCTACAAGAAAGCTGGGGAGGGACTTTTTGGAAGGGCAGGTAGTGACAGAACAAGGGGTAATGGCTTTAAACTGGAAGAGGGTAAGTTTAGATTAGGCATTAGAAAGAAATTATTTGCGGTGAGGGTGGTGAGACACTGGCCCAGGTTGCCCAGAGAAGCTGTGGCTGCTCCTCCCTGGAAGTGTTCAAGGCCAGGCTGGATGAGGCTTTGAGGCAACCTGGTCTAGTGGAAGGTGTCCTTGCTGATGGCAGGGGGGTTGGAACTGGATGAGATTTAAGGTCCCTTCCAACCCAAACCATTCCATGATTCTGTGATGCCTATGGGAAAATGAAGCCCTTAGCTGTGTAATGCCAGCACAGATGTGCCTGAAGGAGGGAGGATTTGGTTTGCATTGAGCTGAAACAGCAGAGGGGAAAAAGCAAGAGAGCCAAAGTCCAAGCGGGTATGTAGGTCAAGGAATTGCAAGGGAATAGGGCCGGGGATGGGGCTGCTGAGCGACAGCACCATTGGTATCTGTTTCTGCAGGCTGGGTGGTTGGCAGCTATGCTGGCAGTGGTGCTGGGTGCTGATTCACTCTGGCAGTGCCTGCCAGCAGCATTAGGAGAGGACAGGGGTGCAGCGTGGCTCCCCAGGGCTCTGCAGGGGAGACCCATAGCTGGGCAAGGGTGGTGGGACTTCCCCCGTGCCTCAGGGGCTGGGGTGAGACAGGCTGCTGGGGCTGTTTCATGGAGAAGTTGCCTCATGGAGCAGAAAGTGCAGGAGGAAGTGACAGAAAAAGCACCAGACGGAGGGATCTTAGTTTTTTTTTTTCTTTTAACGGCAAATTAACCCCTGGTTTTAATGCTGTTATGCCTTCAGATCTTGAAATGTGGGCAAACGAGGCTTTCTGCTTTCTGTGCATCATTTGACGAAAATCAGACCTAGCAGTACTGAAGGCCCATTTTTATTCATCTTCTGAATGAAAGGATTATTAAAACAGCTCTTTGGCTTGTTCTCCATGCTCTGAACACCTCCATGCACACATGCCTGCATCCCTCAACTTGCCCTGACATCACCTTTGACTGGAAAAAGTCTTGTAAGTGCAAAATACTGATGGGCAAGGTGAACACCACATGTCGGTAAAGCACACGATGTTTGTGTCACTGATCTATGGGTGGGTTTGGTGGACAATGGTCTGTAGTGGGTGTATTGAACACCATGGGAGACACTGGAGATCCTCTGTGGTGCCCAGACTGGTTCCTGAGTCCTGGCTGTTCTCCTTGCAATGCCATAAGCTGCTGACTTCAGCAAGGGCCAGAGTCTTTTCTTGGCAGCACTGGTGCATCATCTCTCTGAAATGCATGCGCGAGTCTGGGCTTCCGAAATTGTGCCCCAGAGCTTCGGCTCTCACCCAGCTCTTGTCCAGGGTGAGATGGGACTGGTGGGCAATACAGCTGATGAGCTCTGAAAATTGGCTGCTGAAGCACTTTGCTGAATTGGGGCTGTGGGTGTTCACCTTGGTGGGGTGAGGAGCTGGGCTGGGGGTGATTTAGGAAGCTCAGTGTGAGCAGAGCCCCGTGATGGCTGGCCAGCCCCAGCGCTTCGTTACCCTCGGCGGCTCTGAGCCGTGCTGATGGCATTTGGCCTCAACGGGAAACCAGGGTGAGTGGCTGCTCCAGGGCTCTACAGCAGCAGCAGGGGAGTAGAAACAAGAAATGTCTCATGGGTGGTCAGTCCTTTGGCAAAGGGAGAGGGATGGGTGGGGGGACATCTAGGAGGGTGTCACCCACCCTCCGCTTCAACAGGCCGAGCTGCTGTTTCTAACACACAAGCCCTTTTTCTTAATTGTGTGGCTTTCTTCTCGGCTCACTGCCTCTTAAAGCTCTTCTCTTAGTGAAATCTGCCAGTGCAGCGCAGTCCTGCTGGCTGGGTCTGGGCAGGAGGGAGGTGGTGGCCTTGGGAGAGGACAAGGGATGACACCAGAAAGTGCTGTGGGGCACCTTTCCTCCCACCAACTGCTCTCTGCAGCGTGGTCACCCCAGCACAGAGCCACCCCAAGCAGGGATACGTCCTTGCTGCATGAGGTTTCTAAAGCATGGAGTGAAGGACAGAAATAGAGACATCCAGCCCAGTGGTTTGAGGGCCAAAAGAGTTATAATTTTAGCTTTTCCAGTTGCTTTCTTCCTCCCCAGATGGGTCCCTTGCCTCTGTGGTTTGGGTTTCTTCTCTGTCAGATGGTGATAATGGTACTTGCCTTCTCCATGGGTGAATTGGGAGGGTTAATTAGCATTTGGGTGGTGATCTGATGATGAGGGGGTTGCATGCAGCTGAACCGTGGACACTTGGCTGGAACTGAACCCAAGACAGTGACAAGCCTTGTACATTCTGCCTTGAAATTTCCCTTAATTCTGCTTCTATGTCTGAACTTTCCCTCCTTGTCTCTCCTTTTGTAGCCCTGCTCCTGGACATCATGATTGTGGCTGGTTTGCAGAAGCTGGCCAAGCGGAAGGGCCCATACGACGTCAACCCTGGCTTGTTGGACTACCTGACCATGGACACCTACGCGTTTCCAGCCGGGCACGCCAGCCGAGCAGCCATGCTCTCCAAGTTCTTCCTCAACCACCTGGTCTTGGCCATCCCTCTCCGGATCCTGCTGGTCATCTGGGCCCTCTGCGTGGGCTTTTCCCGCGTCATGATCGGACGGCACCACATCACAGATGTCCTGTCTGGCTTTGTTTTCGGCTACTTACAGTTCAGGCTGGTGGAGTTGATATGGATGTCTTCCAACACGTGTCAGATGTTGATATCCATCTGGTGAATATGGGGGACTTGATGCCTTTTCACTGGAAACTAGCAGATACTTTAAGAGTCTCCCTCCCAGTATTTTCTACGTGTTGTTTGTCGGAAGCAGCAGTGGTAACTTCCATGAGTAGTGGCGTTTTTTAATGTTGCTTCCCCACCTGAAAAAAAAAAAAAAAAAATGTTTCTTGCAATGGTTTGGGTTTTAGCAATCAAGGGCCAGATCTGTCTTTTGGCCATTGTCTCAAACCATGTTTGGACAGCAACCTAATTTAGCTTTACAGGTGAGAGAAATGAGCTACATGTCTGCCTAGTTTGAGTGGTTCACATCAGCGCCTTGATGTGTCCTCAGGATGGGCAGCGCCTGAGAGCTTCCTGAGAACATGTTCGTTAACTTTTTTGAGGCTAAATGATTTTGGCCACAGTGCTTTTACTTTTTGTAAGCCCAGCAGTTTTGTCTTGTACAGAGTCAGGATGCTGCTGGCACTTCACAGATAATAAATAATCATAAAAATCCTGCCCTGTTTGGTTCTTATTGTGAGGGAAGGGACAAAAGCCTGCTCAGTGTAGCCTTGACGTATATGTTCAACTTGGAGCAGGTCCTGCAGTCTGGCTGATGAGGGGATGCAAGCAATCACTTAAATGGTTTGCTTTGGATGGGGTGGACCTAGATGGGAGCTCAGGAAGTTTAAAGTGGCATACTGAAGCCAGACGTCCATCTGCTATTCAAAAGTCTACTCTGTGAAGGTGTGTGTGGGGTTTTTGGTCTGATAAAGGACAAATACAAGTTGCCCATTTTCATGCTAGTAGGGAGTAATTGAATAGGCCATGTGCTGGACCACGGTGATTTTGCAAAGCAGGTCTAGATACATAGCAAAGAGCCTTTTTGTATCTCTTCATGGCCATGAATTTATATTTATGCCAAATATTGCTGTAGATGGGAATTTCCAAGGTAAGTCTCTTCCAGCATCGACTGTTTTCTGGTACACCCAGCAATGCTGGTAAGCTAGAGGGCAGGGAGGCAGGACTGCCCCTACCCCTGCCTCTGCTCACTTGGCTGTAGCCTTGTCACAGAGGGAGATACTGAATGTTTCTGTGTCTCATCTCATATGAAATGAGGAGAGTGCTCCTGACCTTTCTTGATTGCACAGCTGAGCTAATTTATGTCTGTCAACTGGTCTGAGATTACTGAATATAGAGTTTGATGCCCAGATGTGGTGCTGTTGCTTGCTGTTATTAAGAAGTGGCCACCTTGAAACCTGGCTGATCTCTACCCAGGTGATGGCCATGCTCAATGTGCTGTCCCTGAAATGGATCACCCCTTACAGCTTTCTAAGAAAATCCCATATTTTGCACAGAACCTTCCAGTTCTCTGTGGTTCCTCTGTCTTTCGAAGAGAGTTTGATGTTTGGCAGGTGATGGACACTACAAGACTCCACACCTTCCCTGGTTCAATGCATCCTACAGAATGAGGGGATCACATAATTCCTGTCCTCCTGTGAGGAAAATGCACCTGGGTTGCAAGGCCAGGGAGCAACCAGCTGGGTCTTGTGGTCTCATCTGTCCCTGCGTGTTGGAGAGCATCTTCCTACGGGGGCTGCTGGTGAGAAGAAGATATTCAGATAATGACTGTTGCAAGCTGCTAACATTTGTTGCTCTTTGATAATTAATACGAAAAGAAGCTAAACAGAAAATCTATCCCTGGCACACATCTCCAGCTGGGATGTCAGCACACAGCCCTGGGAGCTGATGACTTCCCATGCTGCCAGCTCCAATGCTGGAGCAGAAATGTGGTAAGGAGGGCTACCATGTCCTTTAAAGATGAGCCTCCCACAAAGCTCCCCAGGGGTGAGCTGGGCAAGGGTCCCTCGGGAAGGGCTGTCACTGACACTGCCAGTGTCTTCAGGAAAGGGGAGAGCTCTGGGTCTTGCCAGTTTTCCCTGGAGGCTGGTGGTTTGGTGCCACAGCAGGCAGAGCTGTGGGGTTGGGAGGGGGGGTGGCCGGTGCTGCCCCACTCCCCTGCTGCTGCTTGTTTAAACGAGGGAGCAGAAATGTGCTACTGCACCTGGCCTCTGCCAGGGTTTGTCTTTGCCAACCTCCTTCTGCAAAGACTTCTATGAGTGAGCTATGGTGGTTTTTTTCTTTCTTCCAGGCATGATTACACTTGGCAGAGTTTATCCTCAGCCCTAGGAAGGATGGAGGCACATGACTGCAGCTCTGATGGTGTGTGTGTGCACCTGTGTGGAGCTGGAGATGGGTACCTGAAGAGGCAGGGAGCAGGGGAAGACTTTGCCCTGATTGCTTTGTGTGAAGCTCACACTTTGTAGCTGTAGGTTTTATTGAAGCTTTGCAAACAGGCTGGATGCATCTACAGCCATGGCCCTGGGTCCAGGTCTCCTTGCACATCCATTGTCTTCTCCTGGTACATCCAGCATGGCTTTGGAGGAGTTATGCTTGGTCTTTGCTGGTGTAATCAGGTGAGTGTGGCCTGGAGAAGCTGCCGTGGTGGGTAACATCAGCTGAGCTGGTCTCACCTCAGCACATGGTTGCAAAGCAAGGTAGGAGGGCTGGGAGAGGTGAGTTGGGGTGACTCACTAGGGTAAGCTGGGGTTCGCAGGACAGGGCTTGCTCCCACACAGGGTTTCTCCTGGGAGCTTCCCCCTCAGCACCCCCACAGCCTGCACCCCTTTGCTCCCCCAGTGTTTCGGTGCCCAGAGCCAAGGAGCCCTGGTGCTCACGTGCTCACTGCAGGGAGGGTCTGGGGAGAAGCCCCACAAGATGAGTGTGGATCTGGGCACAGAGGCACCAGGAGAGGCCCAACAGAGCTTTGCCTTGGCCGTGCCTGGCCCTCCTGGCAAGGCAAGCGGCACAGCACCGGCACAGCACCACATGGAATCTCTCGTCCCTCTCTCCTGGCTGCCTGCCATGCCAAAGGTACCGCTCAGAAACAACCAGTATCGCTGTGGTGAAAACCAGCTTCTGTCTCTATAGCAACAGCAAGCAATGGTGGTACCCGCCATGGGGCTGCTCAGCGTGTCCCGTGTCCCTCCCCATGCCTGTCACCCAACAAGCAGGACAGGCTGTGGCTGGGTTAGGGTGGCTTCTCCTTCCAGGGGAAGGCAGGAGACCCCCATCCCAGTGGCCCCAGGGACACGGCTGAGTAGGTGGAGGCACACGGGGAGTGGTGACAGGACAACCTGGCTCTTCCACCGACAAGGTACAATCTGCAAGGACTGTCCTCAGCTTCAGCACGAGAAACACCATCCCATTCATCTTGCTGTGAGCTGTGCCGGGGAGCCGGGATTCAGCGTGGGGAGGGATGTGCAGCCCCTGTGCTGCACTCACAGACATCCAGGGCCACATCCTGAGTGTTTTGGCTCAGAGGCACGAGGGCACAGCAGCACAAGGGGAAGGACAATCTCCCTGGGCTTTGGGCTTTAGATCTGTGCAGATGCCATCTGCCTTCCAGCCCTCTGGCTCCTGCTTGTGAGGAGTGTGGATGCAGCGTGCCTGTCCCTGCAGCCAGAGGAGGGTTTTATCCCCCTTGGAGGTGTTAGAGGGATGGGGCTGGGTCTCAGCCCCAGCAGCACTGCCGGACCGTGTGCTCCTGTGTAATGTGCTGGAGGCATCGCCCAGTTGTGTTCTCCACACATCCTCACATCTAGCAGTGGCTGTAAGAAACACGGGTGAGTCTTGCAGGCACATGTTACTTGTATGCCAGCGGCTGAGGTCAGTAATTTTTATGCCTCATTCTCCATTCCCTGGAGCTCGTGCTGATGCTCACGCGGAGGTTTGGCCCTGGTTGTCCTGGGTGAGCTAGAGAAGGACTCCAGGGCTGCTCTGTGCAGATGCCCACTATGGCCATGTGGCTGCGAGGAGGCAAAGGACCAAATGGTTTGAGATCCTTTAGGATTTCCCAGGAATGTCAGTGTTTTCCCTGAACCTCCACACCCCTAAACTGAGCCATGCAAGGCTCAGAATGAGGTCTGGGGAGAGTGGTCCTTCCCAAGCCAGGGCACCTCTCCATCCTGCTGACTGGGACATCTTCTGCCGTTCAGTTCATCTTAGCAGATGAATTAAGAAAATGCCCCAGAGGAAGTGAGTGCAGTGCGTGGGTTCGGGGGCTGCTGCCATCAGCGCTGCATGTGTCCCTGCAGCCAGGCGAGTCCCAGGCTGTGGTGGTGGTGATTTCATTTGTGATTCTGCTGCGTACAGTGAAAGGCCCCTCCTCCCCTTCTCCTAATGCTGATTATGCTTAGCAGTAAAAGGATATTTTAATTTATTTAAAAAAAAAAAAAAAAGAAAGAAAAGAGTGCCAGGGCAAGTAGCAAATCTGAATTATATCTTTGGGCATATGTGGGAATCACAGCTGGGGTGTTTAGTTCCCCCCTTCCCAACCTAAGCTGGTGTTTTATTCCAAGCTGGTTTGTACATTTGTGGCTGGGGCTGTGCTGAAATGAAGGTGGGACAAATCCCTTCCCACATCAGGGCTGTGCTGCCCTCCCTGCCATGGGGCTGCTGGGGGGATCCTCTCTGCTGTTCCCCAGGAAGGGGTGACTCGGGCCCTGTGTCCCCCCGGGATGAGTCAGGAGGGAAGCACAGGCGCTGGCTGGCACCCAGAGAGCACGTTGGCGGATTTGAGGGCTCAGAGGGAATTAGGAAAGCTGTTACACAAGGTCTTCCTGCAGTAGCACAGGTGTGGCTCTAGTTCACCCCGTGCTGGGTTTTTTTGGGCAAAAAAAACCCTTTTATTCACTCAGGGGTGTTTCTGATGAGGGTGAACAGACCCATGGTCTCAACTGGCTCCCAGCAGCCGGGTGCAACAGGCACAGCCCCAACACCACTCCCTGCAGCACCAAGTCACCCCAGCAGCCACACACTCCTTTCTGGGACTCAAAGGTTTCTCCCCAGTTAGGGAGAATCATCTGCGTGATTTTCAGTTAAGCTTTTGTATTAAAGCAATAATTAACCATGTCATTTCCAGGTTAAAAGTTTAATATTTTGGGCAAAGCCTAAAGAAATGGGAAGGTTCCTCCCTTTCACACACGTGTCCTGAGAAGGGTGCTGTCAGAGTGGGTGATGCTGCAGGTGGAAGATGTGTGAACGCAGCCGATGCCGTTTACATGTATTTGGCCATCTGAAATAAAGATGAGGCCAGTTCTTGGCTCAACATGTCAGGCTGCAGGCCTGGGCATGGACACATTGGCTGCAGAGTGGGAGCAGATGACCAAAGAGGTGGTTTTCTCCAGTGTTGACCCAAAAATCCCTGGCTGATGTGCCTATGTCTGAATACAGTGCCTGATTTAAGGTGATGCCGTGGGCTCTGCCCCCCAGGCAGGCAGGAACGGGGTTGCTTCATTCTCCGCCTCGCTGGAACTCGGAGACAGCAAAGATCTTTGCATTCGTTCCCCAGGACGCAAGAGTCAAAGCGGATTAAGGGTCCCTTGGTTGATCACATTTATTTCATTATTTGAATGAAATCCCTTGTAAATACCGTCTCCCCCCTCCCTTTTCTTTTTATAAAAATAGAAGGCAGGGAAGAATTGGAGATTTAGGAAAAGTTAATCACAGGAGTAGCTTGAAAACCATTAACCTCTCACAGCCCGAGCGAGGCTAAGCAGTGCCTGAGCCCCACTGCAGTGGGGAGATGCTGAATGGCTTGGGGGGGAGGATGACCACAGTGGTTTCCCCAGAACCCCCAAAGCAGGGTTTCCCCCAGAAAATCCCTGGTTCTTAGCAGGGGAGGCCTCTCCAACTGGTTGGTGTTACAGGTGCTTTGTTCATAGCTTGGCCATGATGAACTGCTAATTGTGGTGTTGAACAAATTGGCTTCCAGCACCCAGGTGACTCCAGGGTCACCTCTCGGCAGCCTGGAAGCCCTGCGGCAAATGTTGCTGGCACCACAGGCATAGCGCCATGGGAAATGCTGATTCTCTTGGCTTTACAGTGTGTGGTTACTCTGAGCCTCTCCAGAGGATGGGAATGGGTCTGGAGACCTGGGCATTGCATGGGGATCTCTTCCTGTTTAAGTATTTCTAAGAAATTTCTAACAAGTGGAGCTAATTTCCTCTCCTCATAAAATGCCCTGTCCTTGCAGAGTTCCCATCCCTCCATTACACCCTCGCCCATGGGACCCTCTCTGACTTTCTCACTTCTCCCAGGACCAGCAGCCTTGTGCAAGATCATCAGAGCTGGAAAGTCAAACCTGCAGAGATTAATTAAAATAAGAGCAATGGGAAGAGAAGCTGAGAGTTACAATGATGGATGTTTGCAGAACACTTGCCCAGAGACCAAAGTGCTCTGGGTGTTTGGTGATGTTTGCTTCCAGCCAAGGAGCTGTGCAATAGTTAAACACTTGATGTATTGGTGCTTAAGGAACCAACCTCTGACACCTGGGTGCACGTCCACTGCGAGAAGCTGTGATGCACCCAACACTCTGTGGTGATGCACCCAGATGCCCTCTCCCTGCTGGGATTTGCACCTTGGAGCTGCCAGCACTGGTTTGTCATGGTTTGCTTCCCCTGGCTGCCAGGGGGGTTTTATTTGCTTTAAATCCTAAACCTAAAGTTGTGTATTAATGCATAGCTTTTGTGGCCACTGCAAGCCAGGGGTTATATAAAACAGATTAGTGGGAATCAGCAAAATAGAGGAGCACGTGGAGAGATGTGGTGAGGATGTCTTGGGAGGGGTGGCAGGAGGGAGCTGGCAGGTCTGAAGGGGAGAGAAAGTTGCTGAGCAGATTCAGAGTGCTTCCTGGCAGGATTTGCTCGTTATTGTTCTGCAGTCCCCGATACAGGACATTTCCAGAGCCAGCTTGCTGCGATGTGGGGTCTTTTGTCCCTGTGTGATCACAAGAAGGCAGAAAGGGGGTCTGTGAATTTGACTGGAAATGGCTGGGGTTTTTTTTCTTTTAGATAACATACATCATCTCTGCACCTGCAAACAAGCAAGCAAACCACAGGCTGGAAGGTAAAATAACAAGCAGTCATCCAAAGAAAAGGCATGTTTTTCACTAGGTTGTAAATGAAACTCCCCAGTGTGGCTTGTTTCCCCTCTCCCATCCCAAAAAGCAAGGTGATACTTGGCTCAAGAAAGGCTGGAGATTGTCAGAAACTCCTTCCCACTCTTGCTCCTTGCTGATGGGTGGAAGATTGGTGCTGGTTTCCAGGGACTCCATGCACAACTCAGAACAGCAGTGCCCCAGTTTTGGGCAGAAAAGCTGCCTCTTGCAGACTCCTCAGCCCAGAAACATTCAAAATGTGCTGAAGGGGCAGCAGGGACACTAAACCAAACGCCTCCTTTTGCAGCTCCTCGGAGCAGAGGCAGGGAAGGAGACACAAGAGAGGGAATGCAACAGGTTTTTGGGCACCTGCCTCCGATCGTGACCTTCCCTGGGAGAGGAGGTCCGACTCAACAGCTCTCCCCTCCGCCATACGGGAAGATGCCTCTCACCCCGGGAGGAAGGCACAGCTGGACTCCAACCATCAATCATGTCCCGCCGGGAAAGGCTTGTATGGGTTGTGGGATTCCTGGTGGGGTTACATTTTTCAAAGCCTCCTGCAATAACAGCAACCGTTGCTCCGCTTCCTTTCTAGATAACCTTTTTCCTGCTGCCCAACATGCTTATCTGCTGCAGACAGACTGGCAAGATGAACCGGAAAGCTGATACCTTATCTCTCCCTCTCAAGGAGCTTATTTAAGTGCTGGAATGTGTTGCGATGGTAAATGATTGTTAAAATCCAAGTGAGGTACATGGACCTAAGGACAGGTCCTGCTGGGAGGGAGTACCTGGTCAAAAAGGAGATTTGCAGGACTACAGCCTTCCCGGGCTTTTCCATCTTTTATCTGCTGAAAGATGCATCACCCAAAATGCAAAGTGTTTCTTTACAACCCAAAGGCATAGATTGGGTTTCTCGCTAATCTGTGGGTTAATGCTGCAGGCTGCTCCCAGCTCTGCGAGGTTCACCGTGTCCTTTCGATATGGCTTTATCTGTCTCTCAGGAAATACACTGCTGTGGTTCAGCCTTGCAAGGGGTGCAGCGAGGGTTAACAGTCAGCGTGTGATACTGCATGGCAGCTATTCCTCACTCACCCTTTAATCTGTAGTGGTGCGGGAAGCAGTAAGATGTTAACACATCCATAAAGGTAAATAGGATTTGAGAGCTATTGGGCTAATTGAAATGAACAGGGCTTGGCTGCTCAGACAGCCCGATACAACAAAATGAGACCTCTCCAGGGATGGAGAAGTCGAGAAGAGCTTCAGCACTTCACTTATTTCAGCCACTGCAAGTGGCAGCTACAGCAATAGCAATTGCAGACACCGAGGTTTGAGCGCTGTGACAGCAGAGGGGCCAGGGAAAACCAGTGTGGCCGGCGTGATGTCCGTAACAGCTGCTGAGGAAGGGTGAGATGGGCTTATTTTGGTCCTGTCCTGGGTGGAAAAATAGATGGTGGTGCTGGGTGCCAGCCTGGACTGAGCACGCTGCCAGCAAAAGCAGGGGTGTTCTACCTCCCCATAGACAACTGCATCCCAGCACACCCAGGGAGTAGGATGGGGGAAAGGGGAGTGGGGCCAGGCAAAACCACAGGGGAGCAGCCCCACACCAGTGCATTGTGTGGCCCTAAAGAGCTCTAAGTGTGAGTGTCCAGATCCCAGCACACAGAGAAGTGAGCCATGGGTGCTTGTGTGCTCCCTGCACCTCCCCTGCCCTGACAGCACCACTGTGGGCTGGGCTCAAGCTTGGGGATGGCTCTTGCTGCTCCAGCCGCTCTTGCATGGTAGTTGCCAGAAAAACTGTACATTGGCAATGCACACTGCTACCATGGCCTGCTGCATCTGAAAGTCAATCTGTTCCACATCACCAACTACTTTTCCATAGCAATGCATAAGCAATTGCCATCCTCAGCCTGTCTGCGTGATGATGCTGAGTGCTTCAGTGAAAAGGCAGGTGACCCTGTGGCAGCCAAGATGGGACAAGACGCTTTCTGGGAGGTCTGATCCAGTCCTACGCTACCTAGAGCTGACCCATGCCCTGAGGCTTTCCTGCTCTTGCTAAACTCTTGCAATTAGAGACACTGAGATGTGCATGTTTGCAAGATCCTCCACATTCTCTTTGCATCTTACAAGGTCCTTGGCTCCATCCCTTTGGGCAGCAGCAGGACACCAGCCCCAGTCACAGCGTTTTTGAGAGTTGCAGAGAGGACCCTGCAGGGAAGCAGGACTGACAGTAAAGCCTGTGGTACTCATTTTATCCCCCCACAATGTGATTTGATTACGCTGATGGGGAACAGGGATGGTAGAGCAGCTACATCCTGACATAGCTGATCAATGCTGTGTGTCTCTGCCCTAGCCCTCCTTGCTTAATTCCTTTGGGGCAGCTCGTGTATTTTGGGGACATCACAGCTCCAGTCCTCACCCTGCATCCCTGTTGGGTCCAGTGACTGTCAGGATGGGGCCGGGCTGCCCTGCAGATAAAGCGAGGCCTGAGGGCTCCCAGCTCTGGCTGCAGCCCCCACCCAGTTTAGCAGTTGTCCCTGTCAATGTAAAAAGTAGGAATGGGGGGATCCATCTGAGCTGCTTGGCGTCTGTGTCTTGTGATCCTGAAACCCAAGAGCCCCCCCTGACTCAGCAGGTTATTAATAACCCCCTGGCTGTGCTCCCACCACAGCGCCTGCCAGCCCTGGCATCGCCTGTCTCTCCTCTGCGGCGAGGCGAGACGCATACCTGGGGCAAGGTCAGGGGCTCCTTCCTGCTGGTCCCCGCACCCCATCCCCACCCAAGGGGCTGAGCAGAAGTGGTGTGAGGCTTGTGGAGGGGTGTTGGGGAGACCCTGAGGCCCCTGCACCTCCCACCAGCACAGGAGAGGCTCCTGGTGCTGCAGAAATTAGCCTCATTGCACTGTTGTCCCAGGTCCTATTTTTTGGTACCTAAAGTCAGCCCTGGTCCAGGCTGCAGCGCAGGTGAGTTGGGCTTCCTGGACTGTAGCATCAATACTGCTGCCTGCCCCCTCCCTGGGCTGGGACACACCAGGTGTCCTCAGGCTGCTGCAGACCCCAGTGGCACTTGGTCTCCGCATCCATTTGGACAGGATGGGA
>NW_010309404.1:25573-27694 GCF_000700745.2 Antrostomus carolinensis
GAACCTCTTCTTTGGTCACAGCCTTTGCCCTTATTCCTCTTCCCAGGATTGTGAGGGCAAAGCAGAGGAGTCACAGGTCCCTTGGAGACCCTCCAGGTATGTGTGGGACCTGGGGAGGAAAGAATGGCACATTCAGCAAAACTGTGGTGATGATGCAATTTGGGTTTGGGCTATTCCAGGGGGAGCACACAGGCTGCAGGCAGCCTTCTGGGGGTCCCTGAGCACTGGGGGTCCCTGCCAGCCCTGAAGCACACAGACCAGAGCTGCCTAGGTCTTCTCCTGCCCAGGGTGGGCTGTAGCACACCCACATCCCCTCCGTATTATACAAACAACCTCGGCCTCAGGGGTCTCAGCAAAGCTGCAAGGTGATTTAGTGCAAGGGTGAGACAGGCTGTGCTTACCAGGTGCTCGTTAGCCAGGTTCATTAGCACACCCTGGGCAGATTTTAAATAGCAAAGCGGGAGAAGCGGGAGCTGCTCTCCAGGCCTGGGGCAGTCCTTGCTGCAGCTGGGTCATGGATTCCTTCCTCTTCTCTCTTCCCTCCCTCCTGCTCTAGTTTTTCCTTCTCTGCTCACAGACCCCCACATGCTGCAGCCGTCCCTGCTGGGGACTCACTCTGCAACACCCCAATGGGGAGGCTGAGGCTTCACTCTCACCATTGTAAATCTCCTGGCAGTAGGATGAGTGCCCCAAACTCCTCCAACCTTCCCCCAAGAAGGCTGTGTCCTCTCCAGTCATGCAACTCATGGGCAGAGTTGAGCCCTGAGAAAGCTCCCAGAGCCCTGCCAGCTCCATCCATGGTTTACTCTCCTCCCTCTCTGCCATCCTTGACCCTTCTCTCTTGCTCTCCTGCTGAGTCCAGCATACCGACTTGTCCCTGCCTTTGATGGGGACCAGAGCTGGGGAAGGGGACCAGAGCCAGGTAAGGGGTCCAGAGCCACGTAAGGGGGTGGCACTAACTTCCCCACCTGTACCCTAGGCTGCCGCAGCACCTTGTCTCTACTTCATGTCCCGAGACAGGGCACCTGGGCTCCCCATCGTTGCTGGTCACGATTTCCATCCTGCCGTGTCCCATTGTGAGGCCACGTGCATAGAAAAGGGAACTTGCCACATGGATTCCTTTCTTCATTGTGGCCCTTTCCCTTCTCTTCCCGTTGTTCTTTCATCCCCTTCTCCTCCCTCATTTCCATCCCAGGGCTCTCTCCATCTTTTCCCATCCCCTCCAGCTTTCTCACCCCCTTTTCCCATCACCTCGCCTCCCCCATATCCCCTGCCGGCTCCAGCCTGGATTTGTCGCTCCCTCTAGTGGGGACACGGGAGGATGTCGCCAGACCCCTCGGACAGCAACACCCCGGGCCGTGTCACACCCAACGCCGCGATATTCCCACGGGGGAGCTGTGTCCTGTGGTTTATGCCCCACGCCAAGTGGAAGCCCAGTGGGAGGTGACACCCCATGGGATGTCATTGCAGCCGTTCCCAAAGGGCTCCCCAGCCGGGCGTGGGGAACCAAGGGTCTTTGGTAAACGGATCTTTTGGGGCTAAGGTTGTGCTTTCCTGAACAGAGAGATTTAGTGACCGCTGAAATACTTAGGAATTGTGTTAATAATTAAAGAAGAGACTGAACTCAAAAGGGACTTTGTGTGATCTCATGAGACAGAAGGGATAAATCTAGTAATGAGAAAAACTGCTCGCTAAAGCATAGCATTATGTCATAAGTTCTCCAAGAAAAAGGGGATGCTGCAACCCTGGAGATGGTCCAAACAATGGCCTTTGCTTGGGGCTCTGGAAGCAAATCCTGCAGCCCCTGTTAATCACAGGTTACCATTTCTGTCTCTGCACATGTGCAGGACTCACACGCTGCCCAAGCTGTAATTGTCCCATCACAGATCAAAGCCAGGGACAGCCAGGGTCTGCTTGCTTACAGCAGGGGTTGCAGTTCTACCAAAATCATTTATTCTCACCAGCTTCATCGCATTCAGAAACAGCTGGTAGTTCCCTTTGGCGGGGTGAAGCAAGATATTTTTGAACTGTGAAACAACAGCTGTCTCACAACACATGGAGCGGAGAAATCGGATGGTTGTGAATGAAGGTTGGAACCGTGAACTCAAACATGTCCGTGAA
>NW_010309404.1:27726-33392 GCF_000700745.2 Antrostomus carolinensis
GTTTCAAGAGAGGAAATAAAATTATGTGTTAGTTTAAATCTGGACTGAACATTAGGCATTGCAAAATCAATTATTTTAAAGTACCCTAAAACTCCTTCAATAAATTTGGGGGAAGTATGGATTATCCTATCCTTGTTTCCCATTTTGGGGAGGTTTGCCCCTCTCTGTCAGCACAGGTTCTGTGGCTAACTCCACCCTCAAATATTTGGCTAAGTTTGACCCTAAAGTAGGCGGTGGTTTTCATGACTGGACAGACTAGAGTGGATGAAACGGCATTTTCAAAAGAGAGTGGGATTTGTTGCTAAATATCCAGATCAGCTCTGCAGAGGATGGCTCTAGTGTTGTTTGGGACAAGTGCTATCTTCAGATTTAGAGTGAAATAAGACTGATAGGTATTTGCATAATCCAGTGATCTGCCTATGGATTGTCATAAATGTGTTGCCTTTCTCAGAAATATTCCTTGTGTTTTGAGATATGCCTTCTAGGACCCTATGTCAAATAACTGAATTCCCCTATTTATCTTGATTTTTTTTTTCCTAACCTCTTTGAAAAAGGGGGCTTTGACAGAGCAAACAAAGGTGCCAACTACAGAAGCAGATGCTCCTGGCAGTGTTTTTTTGTGTGTTCTGGGAGAAAGTGTCGCATTGAAAAAACAGGTCTTTGCCTGGCAAAACTTCAGTAGTTGCACCTTCATCTCCCTGTTTTCTCCTCTTTTCTGAGTGCGCTGAAAATTCGTCATCTCACAAACCATCTTTGGAGTCTTCTGAAGAACACAAACTGTCATGTTGTGAGAAAGATGCTTGATTTTTTTCTTGAACCTCTTGCTACTTAGACAACCAAGGCTGTGCAAGGGCTTCTGAGTGTATGTAGTAAGAGTTTGGGCTTTAAAAGCTGCCCTAAGAACAGTCTTGTTAGCTTCTGAACAGTGCAGCCAAAGGAAAAATCACCAAGCCAGGATGAGCAGAAAGAAGCAGTAGTCTTGTTTTGCAGTCACAGGGAAAAATTGAAGTTATGACTGACAAAGTGCCTCCAAAATACTTGCAGTATCAGACAACTGGTATTTGATTCTCATTGCAGGCAAAGCTCACTGCTAAAGCCAGCTGAAAGTAATTCACTTCTCATTGGAAGAATAGTTTCTTCCTTTTAATCAGATCTGTTTTAAATGATTTCCTTTTTTAGTGCCTTAAATACTCATTTTGGTTTGTCCTTCAGGCAGCTAGCATTTGCTCACGAAGAATGGCGTGGGTCTGCAGACTTTAAAAGGACAAACAATAGTCTGGCAAACAGAAATGCTTCAATGGCATCTTGATTTTATACAGAGCCTGCAACTCCCACAGGCTGAGAAGAATTAAGGAAAAAGAACAGCCTCTACCTGATCCAGCAGCTACAAGGAGCAATAACTATTTGAATCTGCTTTCATCTAGGAAACTGGGGGAAAGGGAGGTGAAACAAATAGCAAATAAGCCGGTGGCACCCAGTTTCTGCTGCAGTAGGAAGGAACCAGAGTTGGTGGCTCTGTCCTGCCTCAATGGTAAGATTTGGTGGAGAATGAGAATGGGATCATCTTAACTAAAGCACATTTTTCCACACTCACCTGTAAAGTAAATCTTTGTACATATAATAGTTCAGCAATCTCAAGGCCAGAGGTGGATTTGATACCCTGTGGACTGGTCAGCTATTCAACAAATCCTGGGGAAAAAACCTAAGAAACTCTACAAACTGCCTCTGAAAGCAAAGCTATCACAATTGCACTGCATGACACCAGATACTTAAAGCAGATGCACAGAGAGGACTGTGCCATGAGTTAATGTGAGTTAGAGTGAGTGTAGTGTTGCAGTCTTTGCTTTCCCTGATCACATTTAACCCAGTTTGGAGTAAGAGCCAAGATTCCTGGGTTTTCATGCTCTTTTCACATTCCCAGTATTTCATACTCTATTACAGCCTAGAGAGGTGAGAGGCTCCAGCTTCCTCTCTCATCAGAACACTTCTTTATTCTTCTTAAAAACAATTCCATGAAAACATCTCTATTTATATTGGGTCTTAAATAAGAGGGAGAAAAAACACAAATCTTTTCTATTTGAGTCTCAGTGTCCCTTTGTTCTGTTTGAGGTCTAGCTTTCAAAGCATTTCCTTATATTTGGATAACACAGCATCGTAGACGGGATCACAGAACTGCCAGAGCTACTCAAGCCTTCTCTCCCACCTCTCACGTACGACAGCTCAACTCTATTGATGTTCTTGCTGACTGGGTTTTGGGTCCTAAGGCCCTGCTCGCTTAGTTGCAGGCTTGAATTTCCCTGTAGCCGTCTCAGATGAGTTAACGAAGTCAGTGCAGGCACGAGGCATTCTTGATTTAGACACAACTGAATTTGAAATGGATTTTCATGCTTCAGGGCATAAACCAGCTCCTACCTCATGGGATTAGAAAGCATATTGGTTGCTCCACAACTGTCCAATGCATGTTTCTTCTGCAGCAGCTGATGTTGGCTGCTTTCTGAGATAGATGGAAAACTAGAAGGACCGTGACTTGACCCAGTAAGAAAAATGCATACTTTGTGTGTGGTGAATGGCCTCTGGATGCGGAACAGAGCAGGATCACTTTGCTCTTCCCAAAGGGATTGCGGAGCTTTGTGAATGACCACGAGGGCAGTAAGGCCCTGTCTTGTGGTGCATGCTGCCATTTACAGCTGAGCAAAATGATACCAAAATGGCGCAAGAGCATTTAGCCTTCAGTTTGCTCCACTGTAAATCACTCTGCATGATGCAAGCCACGGCCAGGGATTTATAGATTCAGAGCAAATTTTTGTGGAAGCTGTAGAATATAATAATAATTATACTATTTCTAGGAAGCCTTAGGCCACAAGACATTTCTGTAGATGCAAATTCTATACGAGGGCTGTAAGCCCTCTGCAATGGTTTCCTATTTAACAGGATTCTTCATTAGTGGAAGGATGAAGCACACAGCAGGGTTTCTGCTCTCACTTGTAATTAATCCTGGGAAGAGGAAGCAGGACTCTTTCTGCTGCAAGAGAGTTTGACTTTCTTGTCCAGGGGATAATTTGCTCAGCTCTCTGGAACAGGTCAAAAATCAGAGTGGGCGAGATTCAGAACAGATCCTGTGTAAAGCTGTGCATTGAACTTCATCCAAGTGAAACCAGCTCGTCAGTCTCTACCCAAATCTCTTCTCGCTGTTGACGCTCCTCCTTCAGTCTATTGTGAGTCTAATCCCACCAACTCTCATTTTACACCAGTTGTTTTGGTTTATATACAGGCAGGTGCAAGATGGTGCAGGTCTTTTGAAGAGCAGCACAGGAATTCGTCACCTTATACCAAGGTCTGATGGTGTCCCCATGGACCAGGATGTAGTGGAGTTGGTGGTAGGGACAGATTGTATTTTCACTCTTCAGATTGCTCCCAGCTCAGAAGCCTGGCTCCAGAGCATTCCTGAGCCATGAGACTTGCAAAGCTCTGTAGACTTGGCCTAGGCACAGGTGGAGAAGTCATGAGTTTGTGGGGGCTGCAGTGTACACACCTGGTAATGAATGTAGAATTGTTTTTCATTTGTTTGCTTTGGCCTTCTGATCTCCACAACAGGTTGCATTAGTTTTTTCCTTAATTGGTGCATCTATTCCCTTGGCCTTGGATTGTTGCCTTGGAGATGCACAAGAGACCTTCAGAGAACTGCTTATTACAGCAGCAGGTGTGCATAATGCTGACCTGGACAGACCTGCATGAGTCACCTGCTGATGGTTTGGGTTGTAGGTGGCTGCATGAGTCATTGAAAGTGAGGAGATCCCACATTGCCCCATCTCCTGAAGGGCAACATATTAAT
Organism: Antrostomus carolinensis; assembly: GCF_000700745.2. Taxonomy (NCBI): domain Eukaryota; kingdom Metazoa; phylum Chordata; class Aves; order Caprimulgiformes; family Caprimulgidae; genus Antrostomus; species Antrostomus carolinensis. Next base: position 31,559 of record NW_010309404.1, read on the forward strand.
GTTGCCTTTGGGTGCTTGTTGTTACTGTACATCAACAGCATATAGTACAACATGGTTCACCCTCCTCTTCCTCCTCAGCTGCTGTGGGGTGTGAAACAGCATGGTGCTGCAGGGTAGGGTGGCTGAATGTGAAAAGCAGCAACCCAAATCAGAGACCCTCTTTGGAAATCTGGTTGATCTGTAGCTTCTCTTGTGGAGGACAGAGAGGTTTGCATAGGCAGGAAGCAAGTTAGAAGAATGTGTGTGTGTGCATGTGTGTACTTGTCTGACCAACAGAGAAAGAAAAACAACACACTGAACTAATGCCCTGGCTGCCCGGTGAGTCGGTGTGAGCAGGAGTTTGCTAACATCAGGAAGGAGTGGCCATATGAGTGGCCATAAGGAGAGAAGTGGAGGGCATTGGCCTGCTGTCTCCAGAAAAAACATGCTGCAGGAAAGATGAGACAAGACACCAAGGGGGCAAGAGTGGAGTGTAATTCTTTGATATCCAGAAAAGGAGGGGATCTGACAACCAGATGATGGTTTTCAGCAGTGCTGGTGCGTCTCTTAGTAGCTCAGTGCCTGGCAACTTCGATAGCAGCACAGATCAGCTGTAGGAACATCACATATGGTCCAGAAAGCTGTTAATGCATTTCCTCCCTCTGCATTACGCTCAATGACTGTTTGAGACCAGACACATTTCTCATGAGCAGCGATCCAGGTGCTAGGCCTTACACTGTTCCTGTAACCTGGGGAGAGGTCAGGACCGTTCCTCTTGCACCAGAGAAATGTGGTGCAAAATCCCTTCCCTTCGTGGCAAGGACATGCAGGATGACAGCACCTGACTGGTGACTCATGAATAAGCTAAAGTGCACTTGCAAGAGGACAGCAAATGCCCAGCTGCTTGTCCAACATATATATTATACACACACGCTCACATATATATACACACACGTGCTGTTTTTGCAAACTGCCAGCCAGTCGCTCAGAAAGAAGTGCGTGCACACCTGCGGTCCGGCCTTTCATTGCAAAACCACACACTGATAGACACCGACGTCAGTTTGTTACAGGACAGCGAAGGAGAATTAAAGGGACAATAGTCTGCCCTTGTGTGCGAGGAGACCACATCTCCCAAGCTATAAAAGATCACCTGGGCAGAGAAACTGCACTTCGTAGCAACTTCTACAATATTTTTAGTGTCAGTTTCTTGCCAGGAACGCTGCTCGCATCAAGTTGACCTGAAGCTGTTTGTGGCCCAAGGAGGGACTGTGTTTGCCTTGTGAGGCTATTTGTATTTTATGCCTTGGTAGAGTTTTCTGGGACAGGAGCAAGTGTCTTGCTCTACTGCATTCATTTCCATCATCATTAATGACAGAACAAATTAAAAGGTATTTCTGGACTGAAGTCCTTCCAAGGCACAGTTCCTCCAAGGTTTCCTTTGAACCCGCTGCCCATGAAACCAGGGAGAAGCACCAGGCAGCCTTTGCTGATATTTTCTGTCCCTGTTCCTGCTGGACAGAAATCCCCATGGTCCAAACCGGGGCCACAACAACAAGGATCCAAAAACTTGAGCAAAAGCCCCCTGGACCCCCTTGGGGGTGGGCTGGGCTGGGGCAGCTGGAGGAAGATGGACCCGACAGCCATGAGCTCAGGTCTCCTTCAGCACGGAGGGGCAAAAGGTGCATCACGGGCTGGCAGGAGTCGGGGTGCATTTGGTGGCTTCGCTGACCCCAGCCCTCCTGCTGCCTTCGCGAGGGGCCAAGCATCCCACCAGGCCCAGCTCCCTCCACCTCAGCCCACCCTGGTGGCTCTGAGGGAAGATCTCCCTCACGGCCTTCGGGGCTGGCCGAAGAGA
>NW_010309405.1:0-735 GCF_000700745.2 Antrostomus carolinensis
TCTTTCTTTCTTTCTTTCTTTCTTTCTTCTATTTTTCCTTCCTTTCCCTTCCTTTCTCTCTCTTTCTCTCTCCCTTTCTCTCTTTCTTTCTCTCATTATTTTGCTCTTTCATTCTCTCTTTTTCTCTCTTTTTCTCCTCTCATTCTTCCTCTCTCTTTCGGTTTCTCTCTTCACAGATTTTAATCCAGTTCATCTTTAAAAGAATAAGCGGTGAAATCATATAGCTGCGGGCGAAATGCCGAATAATGAATTCAATGTCTGTGCTAGTAGGGCCGCTTTCCCCTTAATATCGTTAATCCCTGGCTCCATCACGTTGGATGGAGGGCGGGGAGCGGACGAATGTCCCGGGTGACGGTTGGGGGTCGCGGGCTGGACCCTTGCCGGTGCCCCGGTACCTGCTGGCAGTCCCGGCGTGGGTCAGGCGGGGCCACGCGCGATCCTCGTCCCCCCTCGCTGCTGTGACCATCCCTGGTTCCGAAGGCAAATATGTTTGATCGGTCCGAGCCTCGGGCCCGTGAAACCCTCATGATCTCTTCGCTGCATTGAAACTCCCGGTGGAAATCTGTTGTGATACTGCTGGAATTAATCATCACTGGTGTTTTTACAAGCAATTAACGAGGATTAGGCGCTTCGTTTTGAAATGTGGCTGTTAACTACGGGGGAGGGGGGGAAGAGAGATGCGGGTTTTCCATACCTTGGGTAAGACTTGCAGGTGGGCCAGGGTGGGTCTAGCCC
>NW_010309405.1:749-1232 GCF_000700745.2 Antrostomus carolinensis
ATATTACCTCCCCTCTCTGAGCCGAATCCCAATTTCGGTTGAGATCTTTAAAATCGTAAAGTGAGTAACGCACGCCTGTTCCTCCCGTCTCTTTGCAGGGGAGGATCAGCCCGGCCCTTTCCCGGGGGCCGCTGGAAGGAGCCCCCGGGCTCCGCCGAGCCGGGGCCGGGGCAGCCCGCAGTGCTCACCCCCGCTCCCTCCTGCCCTCAGCCCCGGGCCCGCAGATGCAGCTCTGGTAGTACGGAGTGGCAGCTGCAGTATCGCTGACTGGAGGATCTGGTAGTAATCAGAAAGGTGAGGAGTTAGCGAAATACATGTTGTATTTATTGCCATTTTACAGGGAGAGAGTGGGCGGCCGGTGCCGCAAACGGAGCCATTTGTAGGGTTAAGTGTTTCAGCCTTGTCCCACTGGCAGCCTTGCCGGCCTGCGAAGAACGGGATTTCGTCCTTCCCGGGACCCCTCCCAGCGCGGGGAGCGGCCGG
>NW_010309405.1:1722-2005 GCF_000700745.2 Antrostomus carolinensis
AACGGAAAAAAAAAAAAAAAGAAAAAAAAAAAGAAAAAAAGAAAAAAAAAAAAAAAAAACGCACTGTGCTGAGATGTGCGGATGGGACATAAAAGCGATGGAAAAAGGTTCAAAGCTTTCGGTGATGACTTTTCAACCTTTATTTATGTGCCTATTAATGCAATATCCATCATGGAGATATGCATCTTTATCCTTTCAACTGATATGCTGGGAATCAATTGGATATGCAGATTACATTTCATAAGTTTCCAAATGTTAATCTCCCCGGCCCTTTGCTGGTAAT
>NW_010309406.1:0-2079 GCF_000700745.2 Antrostomus carolinensis
GCAGGATCTCTGTGACGCTGCTTTCCTTCTAATCCTCTCCTGCTCTTTTGGTTTGTTTTTGGTCCCATTTTCTCCCCCTGCCACCACCTCCTCCCAACCCCATCCAGATCCAGGGTAACATCTTTGCGGGCTTTGACGAGACCTTGCTGCGGGGCGCCGAGGCTCTGGCCGCTGTGGATATCGTGTCGCAGAAAACTCATCCCTTCAAGCCTGATGCCACCTACCACACCATGAGCAGCGTGTCCTGCACTCCTACCTCGTCCTCCGTCCACCTGCACCACCCGTCCGTGCTGACCACTCACCATCCCCACCACCACCACCACCAGCCCTCCCAGGGTCTGGATGGCGAGCTGCTGGACCACCTCAACTCTGCTCTCCCTCTCGGAGGAGTGCCGGGCCCAGATGTGGGCTCCACACCTTCTCACCCTCATTCCCACATGTCGGCCATCAACCACATGGCCCACCACTCCCAGTCTATGAACATGTCCCACCCCCATGGTCTCGCTTCCCACGCTGTCATCTCCGGCCCCGAGACGGAGACAGACCCCCGGGAGCTGGAGTCCTTCGCCGAGAGGTTCAAGCAGCGAAGGATCAAGCTGGGGGTGACCCAGGCGGACGTAGGCTCCGCGTTGGCCAACCTGAAGATCCCAGGGGTGGGCTGCCTTAGCCAAAGCACAATCTGCAGGTTTGAGTCCCTCACCTTATCCCACAACAACATGGTGGCCCTCAAGCCCATCCTAGAAGCTTGGTTGGAGGAGGCTGAGAGGGCTCAGAGGGAGAAAATGACCAAACCTGAGATCTACACGGGGGGTGACAAGAAACGCAAGCGCACCTCCATCGCTGCCCCCGAAAAGCGATCTCTGGAGGCTTATTTCGCCGTGCAGCCTCGACCCTCCTCGGAGAAAATCGCCGCCATCGCCGAGAAGTTAGACTTGAAGAAGAACGTGGTGCGGGTTTGGTTTTGCAATCAGAGACAGAAGCAGAAAAGGATGAAATTTTCTGCCACCTACTGAAGAAAGGGGCTGGGAGGGCACTTGGGGGAGAGTCCCTGCCCCCCCTTAATTGACCCACTGTGGTCCTGGCTCCCCAGCCCCCTCTAAAATGAGCAAAAAAAAAATGTTTTTTTTTTTTTTTTTTTTTGGTTGTTTGTTTGTTTAAAAAAAAAAAAAATGGGTGGGGGGAAAAAAAAATAAGAAAAATCAACCTAAAAAAGGGAAACCCACCCAAAGTGAAGCGAACAGTTTGGTGCCTGCTCCTCACCCCCCCCGGGTAAAATGTTATGACTGGTACAGACTGCTTTTGTAGAGAAAACTGGAAAAAAAAGATGGTGAAAAAGGAAAAAAAATAAATGGCAATGTCGAGGGGGAAGTTTCGGGGTGTCCGGAGTTAGGGGAGCAGCAGCAGCGAGAACTTGGTGGGTTTTTATTGCAGCCTCTCGGCGGGGGCTGTGACACCGCACGCTCCTCGGTGCCCCGTCCTCTTCTTTTAAAAAATAAATTCAAAAATTAAAAATAAACTAAACTAAACTAAGAAAGAAAACACCCCGGACAGCTGTAAATACGGAGGTGCCGGCCTGTGCTCCCTGAGCCTGCTGCCGGGGTCCCCCCACACCCCCTGGCACACACACGCACTCGCATGGTTTTGTTTGCTCTCCCCTGTCCCCAGCAAATCCCTTGCATTTATTTTTATTTTTGCAATAACGTTTCTGTTTCTACCTCATCGGCTAAATTTAAAAAAAAAAACAAAACAAAACAAACAAAAAGGAGAGAAAAAAATTTAAAAGGGTTTAAAAGAAAATGAGAGAGAAAAGAATTAAAAAAGAGAGAAAAGAATTTTAAAAAGAGAGAAAAGAGTTAAAAAAAAGAGAAAAGAATTTTTAAAAATAGAGAAAATAATTTTTAAAAAGAAAAGAATTTAAAAAAAAAAAAAAAAGAAAAAGAAAAAAAAATTTGGCACGTCCCTGGAATCGCGGTTTGTTCGGGGAAAATGGAGATTTCTTTTGCTTTGGTTTCACTCCAACTCTTCGATATCTGTATGATTTCATTGTAAAAAAAACAAACAAACTCCGACGCTTCGACA
>NW_010309406.1:2099-2749 GCF_000700745.2 Antrostomus carolinensis
GGAGCGGCGCGGCCGCGGCGGGACCGGCCCGGGGCAGCGGGGATGGTCGGTCAGCCCCGGCTGCCTTTGCAAATAGTGAACTCTGCACTTTCTAAGGCAAGAATACTCTTTTTTTTTCTTTTTTTTCCCCCCTATTTAATAGAAAAAAATTGCCTCCCTTTCCTTCTTCTTCTTCTTCTTCTTCTTCTTTTAATTTTTTTTAATTTAAATTCAAGGCAATTTCGTTTCGCTGTGTGTGTGCTGAATGAAATTTGGTGTCTGTGTACGCTGCAGCATTTCCAATAAATCATGCACGTTTTACCTCACCCTCCTGCCTCCTGGATTTTACTGGGACCACTGGGCAGAGCTCCGAGGGGACCCCCCGGCTCCTCCAGCCCCCGCCCCCGCCGCCCGCCGGTTCTTTCCTCCTTCGTGGGGAAGGAAACCAAATGAAACGAGTTTGGGGGAAGAGTTTGGTCCCTTCCCCACTCGTGACCAGCCCACACTCGGAGTGTTTGGGAGCCCCACGTGTCGCTCCCGGGGTGGGTTTTGCTTTGATGCCCCGACGGTGCCCACACGGGTTAAATTCGTTGGGTGGGGGCGGGGGGCGGCGGGGACGGGCTGATTTGGAGGGTTTTTTGTATGTTTGGGGTTTTTTTTGTTTATTTGGG
>NW_010309407.1:0-465 GCF_000700745.2 Antrostomus carolinensis
AAAAGAGCAATCCCTACTGAAATTGGGAGCTATTCTACACCTGCTTGGTGAGCTCGCCCGCCTCAACCCCTTTAATTTGTCTCATTCCAGGCTCTCTTGATGCTGTGCTTGGTGACCTCCTGGGATGTGATGGTAAAAGGAACCTCCTTTGCATCTGAAAGAGCAGCATCCTTGTACTCTTACTCCCCCCTCTGGAAGCAGGAGGTGCTGGTATAACAGGAGGCGGGGGTGGAACAGGGAGCAGAGCGCAGGGTTTCCTAGAGCCAGAGCCCATTGAATAGGTTGGACATCAGCTTGGGGAGGCGAAGCAAAGTTCATCTCCAATTAAAAGCTTCCGTGGCTCATAAGGAGACAGCAAATCCCTCTTTGGAGAGCCTAGGCCAAGAAAATGCCCGTGTCCATCGTCGTAATCTCTCCCTGTTTTGATCCAGATGAAACCCCTGTTGAATCCACCAGAGCTTCCCA
>NW_010309408.1:0-4694 GCF_000700745.2 Antrostomus carolinensis
TGCCCTTGTTATATCTCATTAAGTTTTTCTCCAGTATCCTCAGGCTACCACCAAGCACAGCGACGCTACTGCAGTTCCTCCCCCCTCTCAGTTTCAACGCCACAAAAGGCCCCAAACAGCATCTGAAAAAGCCGAGGTAACAACTGCCAAACACTCCTCGTTCAGTTTTACAGCAGCTCCTTCAGGTGCTGCAGGCAACTTGTCTTTATCACAACAGGCAGGAACGTAACTAGCAAAGCTGGGGGACAGAGGGAAAATGTTGGTCGTTATCTTCAGAATGGAAGATTTGTTTTCCCTTTAACCCCACCTGCTTTAAATAAAATGAAATTTAAAAAAAAAAAGCCTTTAAGAAGTTTAAGGAAACAAACAAAATCTTGTTTTGCCCCTTCACTGCCTTTCTGGAGCTCTGCTGCAGCTCTGCTCTAAGAGGTTGCCTCAGGTGAGTTCCTTGGAGGACATCTGCTCCTTCCCACATGCTTACAAGAGAGCAGCCTGGGTACTCTGAGCAATACATAAATGATAATATTTAATTTCACTTAATTATCACAAAACACTTCTGTTGAATCAATGCCTTCTGAAGTAAGCTCAACGAGAAGAGTGCTGGCATGCGTATCTGTGAGCAGCCAGACATGTTCACGATGGGAAGATGCCTTTAGGATACAGAAGACTTTAATTTGACAGCAGCACCACAACCCCTGACATTCAGCAGCGTGCGGGGAAGATCTCACCCGAGAGAATTCTTTTAAATGTGGCATCAAAATCCCACCTATACAAAAAGAGAAATTTAGTTTCAGTCATTTCAAATGCTGCCTAGAGAATGGCCTTACTCTGTGTTACCTGGTTTTGGGACTCACACTGGGTTAGATTTACCTCACCTAATGTTGGGTATCAGTCACCTACCAGGTAATTAGTCAGCCTGGGCCCTTTACAGTCAGGGGAGAGAGGAAAAATCACTTCTAGGGCACAGTTCAACTGCCCTATTTTAAGCATTTCTAGGGGAAAAATGAATGATGCCTTACAGCATCTCTCCTCTCCCTCAAGAGCTCAGGTCACCAGCTCAGGCATCAGCACTGTAAGACATCTGCATTTAATCAGATTCACCCTAAAGTTTTGCTCTAAGTAACGCAAATCCCAAGTGACTTAATTGTCTGAGCAGTAAAGGACAAGGAAAACAGACACAGCATAAGGCTTAATGAGAAGAGAATGTGACCACTAGTTGGTATTTCCATTAGACCAAACAAAACTGACACCAACAAAACAGCTCACCCTCCAGAGAGGACTGGAGGAAAAACCCCAGGACAAGTCAGCGGGATGACAAAGATCAGGCAGAGCCCATCCTAGAGCCTCTGCTCAGCCTGAGACACAGGACCAGGAAAACACCCCACCCTGACAGGAAAGAATTTCTTTCTCACATCTCATCTCCATCTCCCCTCTGCCACTTTCAAGCCATCACCCCTTGTTCTGTCACTCCCTGCCCTTGGCCAAAGTCCCTCCCCAGCCTTCCTGGAGCCCCTTCAGGTACTGGGAGGCCACTAGAAGGTCTCCCCAGAGCCTTCTCTTCTCCAGGCTGAACAGCCCCAACTCTCTCAGCCTGTCCTCACAGCAGAGCTGCTCCAGCCCTCGCATCATCCTGGTGGCCTTCTCTGAACTTGTTCTAACAGGTCCATGTCTTGTGTTGGGGGCTCCAGAACTGGACACAGTACTCCAGGGTTGAGGCTTTGAGCAACCTGGTCTAGTGGAAGGTGTCCCTGCTGCTGGCAGGGGGGTTGGGACTGGATGAGCTTTAAGGTCCCTCCCAACCCAAACTGTTCTGTGATTCTATGATTTCTACTACAAGGAGCACCCGTCAGATACTGGTGAGCAGGAATTCATACTCCTTCTTTGGGTTTAGTGGTTATAAAGACAGATTAAGGTGCTTGAGATCCATTTTTTTGGGTTTTGGGTTTTTTTTTTTAAATTCCAAGGTGAAAAATTGTGTGGTAGCCATCATGAGCAAAGAGTAGAACGGACTCATCACACCTACGGTAGCACAGCGGGGAGTTGTCCAGGATGTTACAAGATGTCCTCTTTAGCTCTGAGACAGTTGGTTACCAGCTGCCCACCAGGGTCAGCCCCTCTGCAGCTGGGACACGCTGTGCAGCTGGGTGCTCCTCCTCTGTTACAAGGCCAGGCCAACCAGCTTGGCCTAAACCACTGCTGAAGGAGAGCAGGCTCAGAGAGCTCCCACTGAAATGTACTTGAAGGGAGCTTGTAAACAGGAGGTAGAGCGACTTTTCACATGGGCAGGTAGTGACAGGGCAAGGGGAAATGGTTTTAAACTAAGAGAGGGGAGATTTAGGTCAGATATTAGGAGGAAGTTTTTCACCCAGAGGGTGGTGAGGCACTGGAACAGGTTGCCCTGAGAAGTTGTGGATGCCCCATCCCTGGAGGCATTCAAGGCCAGGCTGGATGGGGCCCTGGGCAGCCTGATCTAGTGGTTGGCAGCCCTGTCCACAGCAGAGGGGTTGGAACTAAATGATCTTTGAGGTCCTTTCCAATCCAAACCATCCAGGCCTTACACCTCTGCACACACTACTGCAGCCTGGCTCACTGGCAGTCACAGACAAATTTCATCTGATTTATGTCCTAATCTATCAAAAAATCCCAGAACTGCCCAGATTGGAAAAGCCCTTTAAGATCACCAAGTCCAACCATCAACCCAACACTGACAAGTCCCTGACTAACCCATGTCCCTCAGCACTATGTCTACACGACTCTTCAATCCCTCCAGGGATGGGGACTCCACCACTGCCCTGGGCAACCCCTTCCAATGCCTCAGAACCCTTGCAGCAAAGAAATTCTTCCTCACATCCCATCTCAACTGCCCTGGCCACAACTCCTAGCCATTTCCTCTTGTCCTATCTGCTATCCCATCTACAGACAAAACAAAGGGCTCTAGAAATAAGACAGACCAGATCTGATCCATAGTCCATCTAGCCCAGCACATTCTGCTGAGCACTCCTGAACACAGGATACTTCAGAAGAAATTGCCAGAAATCCTGTGTTAGGGAGATAAGGAATAATTTGCCCCAAATACTAGATTTCCTTCCCTGTAATATTACAGCTCTGAAGGCTGAGGTTTGAACATAGAAACCGTCTCCCAAATACTTCCCAACATCCTTGGTTTTGAGTATTTCCTCTTGAATTACTGAATGACAACTGTGACTGTATTTCTGTAGTTTATTTACAGACTGAAAGCTATGAAAACCAGGGCTGGACTGCCTGAGGTTCATGGTTAAGGCCCCAAATCCACCAAGATTAGTGTCTCTCTCTCTCTCTCAGACACAGAGGAAGACTGGATAATCATGTTCCATAATGGTGATATTGCTGCCACCCTCTCTCCCCACAGGAGAAGGATTTCCTCATCTACCTAGAGGTACAGAGCCCCACACAAAACAGCAAACACTCCACAAAGCCACGAGGGGCTGACTTACCGAAACGCTCTGTTCATCATCTCATAGTCAAAGTGCCCAGGAGCCAGTCCTACCACCACTGCATTGGGGTCATCAGTGGCTATCCCTGGAAAACCAAAACGCCACTCTGAGTGAACAGAATTTTATAGCAATTTTATATTTTTTTTAGCAGTATGCAGTCAACAAGTGCAACGAGACACTTGACAGCAAAAAGGAGCATTTTCTGACACAGACACATCACATGTACTAGTTTTAGGTCTTTCAGAAATGAGACAAGTATCTCTGGAAAAAGTGGTGATCACTCCAGACTGCTATCCTTCACCATGAACACAACGCTGCAGCTGGACAGTCTGAACAGCCACTGTGGAACAGTGATTTTCTCACTGTCTCCACTGAAACGCAGCAGACTGCAGAAATCACTGTATTAACTGAATGACTTTTTGTTATCTGACAATCACAGAATCATAGAATGGTTTGGATTGGAAGGGACCTTAAAGCTCATCCAGTTCCAACCCCCCTGCCAGCAGCAGGGACACCTTCCACTAGACCAGGTTGCTCAAAGCCTCATCCAGCCTGGCCGAGAACACTTCCAGGGAGGGGGCATCTACAGCTTCCTTGGGCAACTTAAAAATCTCTTCCTACATGTATTTATCTGCTTTGTGAAACAGTAAAACAGGAAGACTAGCAAATTCCATTCATCCTTTCTATTCCCTCTAGTCACAGAAAACTCCACTGGGGGTATAAAGCCTGACTGTGGTTCTACAGATCAGTCTGGTTATGATGGCAAAGATGGTATTGCAGCATGACCGACAAGTTGTTACACTAGATTAGTCCTGGCTCTTCTGGAAGGTGTCTTTTTTAATTTTATTTTATTTTTTTTATATGTGTATTAGTTCCCTGGAGGACAGCTTGTGCTACCTTTGTCCTGCACTGCTCTGGGGGAGCTTGTCTGTTTTTATACAGCAGTGTCACCTCTGAACAGAACCAGCACTGGAAGCAGAGTAGCATCTACAGGAGAAACAGGAGTACCAGGGAGTTTTATTCAGGACAGGTTATCAGCTGCATCCTGGACTTGCTGAGGGGTTTTGTTCTGCCTTCACACAGCATATCTCCTACACCTTTACTGGGACAAGTAGAGCTCCTGGGTATCCTGAGAGCATCACCTTAGCCTGCTGGCTGGTGTCTCCTGCCGCATGTCCTCCAGTTAGCTCAGACAGCAAAATGTACACTCAAGAGAATCAT
>NW_010309409.1:0-11289 GCF_000700745.2 Antrostomus carolinensis
AACTAGATGATCTTTAAGGTCGCTTCCAACCGAAACCTTTCTGTAAGTCTGTTCTATGATTCTATGATTCTATTCTATGATATTTTGGTGGGAGAAAAGATAGATGTATTGCTCTACCTGTCCAGTTATGCTACTATTATGATGTGATCCATGTGCATTTTGAATCCAGTTTTCTGAGATTGGCTTCTTTTTACTAGCAGTTAAAGAAATGCTTGCATTTCTTCTTTTGACTTTTAACAGATGTTTTGCTATTGAAAAACAACAGTTTTTATCCATAAATGTTAGCTGCATGGGAAATTAGATGTTAAATTTAATGAAATCAACACAAATATTCAGAATAAAGTTTTTATCTTGATTCTGCAGTGACTTATGTTTTTCTGCACTGCTTGGTGTGTGTGTAGTATTTTTTGCTGTATAAAAAGATCTTGATAAGAAGAGATTACTTTAACGGTTCAGAAAGTAAAACTACTACTTTGTAAGGATTAATTGCAGCGCCAGTTTCTTTGACAGTCTAGTTCACATTTTAGACACATAAAAGGAAATCTTATAAACTATAAAACTACCTGAAATGTAGTGACTGAAATTTTTTGGTTCTTTTTTAGAAAATGTTAATATTGATGCTTTTGTGGACAAATGAATCTTGCAAACTTCTTTTAAATTAAGTTTCTCATTATTATGCAATGTAAGTATCCAAAACAGAATTTGTGGAGGGATCTGCTGTGCAGGAACAAGTACTACTAGTGCCAGTTAATATCAGATCAAATATGTAGAAACTTGTAGGTTAATTTCTAGATAGTTATTTGCAAGTATAACTATCCTAAGTAAATACTATCAAACTGTTGAAAAAATACTGTAAAATACATGATGAAAACTCTTGAATGAAAACTAGGTGTGTGATACTTTGCTATTTACGAACCTATGGTATTATGTGCTCCCAATTCTTGCAGTTGTTTAGCAATGCTAAAATTTATTTGTTGACTATGCATTTCTTGATTGTTTCTGTCAGTATGTGTTCTTCCCTCGCTGATCCTGTATCACTGGTTTAGTATGAGAGCATCCAATGTGATGATACAGCGTGATTTCACAATAGGCATTGTATTTCTAGATGGATATTGGTAGTTGACTGTATGTAGAGGTATATGTAGTTATTATGCTTGGATTTAAAAAAAACAAACAACAAAATTGAAAAAACAAACAACTTGCTACACATAATTAAATTTTCTGGTTATTAAGTTAGTATTAATGGATTTGATTGTTTGGTGAATAATTCTTTATCTTCAGGATACATAGTCTAATTAAGGGAACAAAGTATGCTTAATGTTTACTTTCAATTTTTAAGGAGTAATTTCATGTGCTTTGCATTTTCATGTACTTTCCCATTTGTTTTTGCTGCTACACTACCATGTTTTTCATATAGTTGTCTTGTGATTACTTTCCTGTTGCTTTATTAGATAACTAATGGAACAAAGGAAGCTGAGAGGTTCTCTAGGAGAAACAGCAAAATAAAATGTTGATAAATATAAAGCAAAAGCACTAGAATGATATTATCACTGATGTAAAAAATTCTAGCAAGGGTATGGTAATTTTCTTGTGACTGGATTTTTAAAGACAATATTATGTTTTTTAGATTTATTTAGGAACAAAACAACAAAGCAAATATGTGGCTGTTAGCAGCAGGAGCAGGTGGGGGTTTTTTTGGTGTGCATATATATGCACATGGTGGATTTTTTTGGCATTTTTTTCCCTTTGACTATTCACTATAGGATTGACACATTAATATTCTCTTTTTTAGATGGCAAGAAGAAAAAACAGTTGAGACCAGATGTTCATTTTACTTTCAATTATAATTACAGAGCTAGGCTTGGGGAAAATATGTTCTAGGTTCTTTTTGTTGAATGTCTTGCCATATCTAGCGTGGCATAATTAAGTTTGTAGGAAAATTAAAAGCTTTTTTATTTTTATATTTTTTTTTTCTTTTGCAGGTAAAATTTCCATTATAAGTTGTCATAATTTTTCTCTTGCAAAAAATATAGACTTGTTAAGTTTGTCATGCGTGCAGTTAAACCTTTGGTCTCATAGAAACATTTTTCATTTAGTTTGGGAAGGTTAGGAAGACTTAAATCAGTTTGTGATAAATGGACAGTATGCCATCCTTTCCATCTTAGTTTTAGTAAGCATAGAGAGAATAGAGAGAAGCCTAGAATTACTTTTCTCCCCAGGTTAAAATGGAACATCTTGTTACAGTTCTTGGCATTTGTTCAAAAAAGTTTTGTTACCAGGGCATGAGTCACTCCTGGGGGTATTAATTTCTACTGAGCACTTCTGTCAGTGATGAAAATACATCTTTGAGTTTTATGTTTAAGAGTGATGTAAGCTACTGATTCAGGTAATATTTTGCTGAAGTCACCAATAATCTGCTGAATTGAGTCCTGATTACAAAATTGCTATCAACAACCAAGACGTGTATGAACATTAGTGTGTCATAAGTAGGAATGGACAGAAAACTACAGTGCTTTAGCTATTCCTTGTGATATCTCTCTGTGGAGAGGCTTAAGGTGCATCTACTTGGCAAAAAGTTCTCAAGAGATGTGTGTAATGAGTGAAGATGTGGAAGTAATACTAGTATAGAAATAATATAGCTCTAGCAATACAGGGCATTAAGCAAGCAAATTTATCCTGTTTCTGAGCAAAGCCTACAAAAAGCAATATATGCCCACACTTTTATTGATTTTAGTATTTGAATTTGTGTGCAGAGATGATTTGCATATATCTAAGTGGTACTTTGAATAAAATTTGTGGTTACACAACAAAGTACTTAAGTGCCTTCGTATGGAGTAGCTTAATATAAAACTCATTTTTACTAACCCCAGTTGAAAAGTTATTGCAGAGCAGTTAGTTGGCTTCTTATACACAGCAGTTGGTTCATTGAGCTTGTTTTTGAACAACAGCCATTGAAAAAAATTATGTATCGTGGCAAGCAGGATAGGTATTACTGTTGCTTTCTGGAACTAAAAATAATTCAGTGGCAATGTTGTAAAAGTATGTTGCTGACATGCGGTGATTTGGTGGCAACTGAAAATCACTGCTCTGACCAAAACGGTTCCAATTATATTTAGCTTATGAATTGTTAAACCTGAAACTTGGAAAAAATATTTTGGTTGTTGATGTGCCTGGTACATCAACAGGTTGTTTCCTGACCTGGTAGCTAAATTTTAACTCAAATAAAGAAGATGAAATATTATTATTTTTAAAACACATATTTGGCATGTTTCAGAAATTTTACTTTCTCTTTCAATAACACTTCAGAGCTGTCCAGTACCAGAGAAGGACCCCATGGAGGTCAGTAGCTCTTTTTACAAATACTATTCATAAATCAACTGTACTGCTATAGCATTTCTGGTATTTCAGGTGAAACTCAATTCAGGACCCCCAGTGTTTAGAAGTGACTGGTTTTTTGTTTTCCAGAGTACCTGCTTTCTTTGATTCCTTTTATGGTAGGAACAGCAGTAGGTATGAGAGAAGGAGAGAGTCCTTAATCTGTGCGGAAAATTCTTTAGGCATCTTTTTCAGCCATGGTTAACCTCAGCTTTCAGAACAAAGAGAATAATTCAATTAAAAGAGGAAAATAAAAGAGTATGCACACTGAAAATTTTAAATGGAAAGAAGAGATGGATTTTTTCTTGTCTATTTCTGACAGTGACTGGAAAAAGGAGAAATTTTAAAACAAACTGAGCGACAGCATTATTTGAGATGCTTATGTGCTTTGCCCATACTATTTAAGTAATTTACCTGTTCAGCAGCAAAATGAGAGAAGCCTCTTCCTATTGATGTTTTGCTTCAAGGTTCTTGAAGATAAACCAGCCTCTGGGAAATAAAGATATGTGTTCAAATACCTTTTGAGGTGTAATTTAATTTAGACTATTGCATCTTCCCTTTTCTTGTAAGAATAGGTTAGGAGATAGGCCTCAAAGTACTGAAATAAAAGATCCTACTCATGTAGGAAAGCAGGTGATTTATATTGGATGTTGTTATCACTGTTCCATGACAGCTTTATGATTATGAGAGTATTTATGACAAGCTTAAGACTCTTTAAGCGTGTTTATAATAGTCTTGACAGAATTGGTGTTAGAAGAGGAGTTACTAGTTAATATTACAGTAACCTTTCTACTTTGTTAACTATGTTCCTGTACATTAGACTCTATTTTCTGGTTTTTGTTGTGAGATTATCTGCAAATGGAGGAATTAGTAAGACATTTGTCTTTTAAGCCTTTCAGCTTAGTGTGACAATTGGAGAGGGAGAAGTTTTGCTAAAGTTTCCATGTCCTCAAAGGTCACCCCTTTTCTACATAATTTGAGTTGGAATTAAAAGCCAGAGTTGTTTAAAAGGAGAGCAAGCTTACTGGATACTACACTTGGTTAAAAAGGCAAATCTGCTGTCAGTCTAAATGCTGTTTCCCAAGTGCTTGGGTTTCCTTCTCAAAAAATCTTCCTCCTTTCCTCTCTGCCCTCTACGAGCTTTTTAAAACTTATGTAAGATTTTTTTTCTCTCCATCCTAATTATTAAGAATACAGTCCAGGCAGGGGTAAATTGTTAACATTATAATCAGAGGAATTAAAAGCCTTCATGCTCTGTAGATGACCATATTGGTTTTGCTGACTGGCTATTACTGTCTCTGCCTTAAATCAGAAGGTGTGGTGTGTGCAAGGTCTGTGCTCTGTACTGGTTCATCACTAACTCCAGTATCCTGGTCTGATAACTGTGCAGATTATTGCAGCTGCAAATAGGAAATATTTGACTTGCTTCTGCTATACCAAGATACGAAATTTGCTAGGGAATGATTTAACCAATATTGCTGTCTTGCCTGCTTGTGTATTTCTTTCCTGTTCACTCCCCATCTCTTGCATGCTGAGTTTTTTCTTGTAATTTACTTGATCACATATGGCAACAGTCAGCTGACAGAAATATGTCATGTGTGAAATTTTCTAGTGCTGAGTAATTTATGCAGGATTGCTCAGGATCAGTTCCACTGTAGATAGTTACTGCACTACTAGTATTTGTTGCCTTTCTTCGTAGCTGTGAACGGTCTTCATGGAGGAATTTGGCTTTGATCCAAATGTCAAGTACCTCAAAACTTCATTGAATTTCTCTATGATAGGAGGAAAAAAATATCCTGTGATAGGGCAAGAGGATATATAAATTTTTATTTCTGAACAGTTTTGGTAGTAGAAATATAAGAGAAGAAAAAAACACTGATATTTTCTGCAACTCATCATCCTTCCTTCTAAGCTCCACAAAATCTACTTTGTCATAATTTGTATCTTTTTCCATTAGGATGCTAATTCTTAGAACATGAGAAAACTAAAAGAATTAGGTCATGAAACGTTTTGATAACAAGAATGCTATTTCTCAAGGATGTCAGGATATTGTGCATGGCTAGATGCATCTGTGACCCTGAAATTTAGGTAGCTAGTTGTGGAAAAACTTAAGGAGAGTCCTGCTTTGTACAGCTTGTATTCATTTTTCATTTTCATATTATTACTGGGCAAGAAATAAAATTAAAATATGACTTCCATGGCTTGTGTTGAGCTAGGAAGGCCGTTCAGTGCCAGGACACTTACCATGTTTCCTTAAACCATCAGAAATTTCTTTCCCCTTATTTCCCTTACCTAATTTCTGTCATTACATTTATGCTGTTTCTCTTGTTCAAGTCTTACAAATTATGAATGTTATTTTAACCAAGATTTGGGACTAGACATGTAAGTTGTCTTTCCTTTCCACTACTAGGAATAGTGGGGATTATAAATTAGATATTGCTGTATTATAAGTGGAGATATTGATTCCTTTTGCCTAGAAAAATATCAGCATTAAAAATACTTCAAAATTTTTGTTTCAGGGTAAAAAGAACTAATTAAATATATGATTTTTAGTAGCTTGCAGAAAGCTATTTCTGATAGACGTTGAATTAATAATTGTCATAGCAATGTGTTGCTTCTTTTTATTTGGAGTTGCTTAATGTTGCGGCCTGAAACTACTATGTAGATTGAAAATGCCACAATGCTGTATCTGGAAGAGAAAAGTGTCAAGGAAAAGCTTTTCTTCCTTTTTTTTTTCCTTTCCTTCTTCCCAGAAATAGCCGCAGTTGGAAAAGTTCAGTTATCTTTGGGTAAATTTTGCAAAACAAGGAAAACTTGTTCTTTAGCCTAGGTAAAGCACTACTGGCTTTGGGTGTCTTGTGATAATAAGGGTTTCCTTGCTTAACTGAGTAACTGTTGAGAAGTGAAACTGAGATATTCAGAAGGTAAAGCTGAGACTCATCTTGCCTCACTGCAATAGTTTAGAAGCTTAGTGTAAGCTCATTTTCTGCGGACTTCCTTTATAGGAAGTGGAGACAGATGTCTGTTTTAAACAGTTTTTTGTTACAATATCATCCGTTCAGAGTGGTCACCTTTTTCTGTCAGGAAGGATAGTTGTCCTAGGTGCTCTGTACTGATGAAACAGCTAGTTTTTAAATGACTAAAATTAGATACAGTTAGTCTGTATTAGACCAAGACCCATATTATAGGTGTTTTGTACAAGTAGATGGAAAGACAGTTCCTTTTTCTTCTGTAAATTCAGTTTGTAGTAGAATAAAGTATAGAATCTGCATGTTAAATAAAGAATTGCTTTGTGAATAGACTATTAGTTTTTTTCAGTGAAGCATTATACTGCTAAAAAAATTTTAAAATTTAGCCCTGATATGTATAGTTATTACGTAGTTAGCTGACCTTTCTCTAAAACATCTGCGTAAGCATAAATTATTTTTCTCAACATTCTTCCACTTCCAACCAGGTTTAAGGTTTAAGATAGACTTTCAGAGTTACTCCCTACAGGGACTTTTCAGGATTTTTATTTCTTTTCTATCTTTTAATTTAAATAAAATTGTTGATGAATAGATACTCCTTTATGAACAGTAGGTACCCTTTTATGACAACATCTATGTCAGAGAAGATGCATTATTTAGTTTTAATGAAGTATTTCTCAGATTTTTCACAGAAGTGGCTGATTTTCAGGTTAGCTTGTTTCAATGTGAAATATTTTCTGTATGGTGCAGGACTGATAAAGAGCATCATGACCTGAAATTCTTGGAACTCTTTGGAGTAGTTCATTGTGCTGTGGGTTGGACCTTGAAGACTTAAGTCTGATTCATGCATTCAGTGGTTATGAATGTCTTGTAACACACTTTTTTCGTGCCCTGCATGCAATGTGGCACAGTACTTTCTCTGAAGTAGGTGTAGGCATATATATTTTGTCAAGAATTCTCTTTTTGTAGTATTACTGCAGTCTCCAGAGCAAGTGTTGCTTTCTTCAGGGAGACACAGAAAGAACATTTCTGCATCTGGTATAGTTCATTAAGGAAGTGTAGCTGTATAGCTGAGAATTGCTCTTCTGTCACTCAACTAATCACATCCATCTATTTTCAGTAGTTTAAGGGAGAACCTTCAAAAGCTGCTGATCAAGGTACCAAATCGAAGGATCAATAGTAAATTCAATAGAAAAAAAGGAAATGAAAGCAGTTGAGGTCAATGTATATAAAACCCCCTAAATTTATAGATCAAGTGAAAGCAACACATATGTGAGGTATAATATGCAGATATATCCATGCATACGAAAAAATGTTCAGCAAAAATCTGAAAATAAGAGACGAGGCAAACAAACCAGCTTTGTGTATACTAGATATAATACTGTGGTTATCTAGGAATGCATTATATAGTATTTATGAAGTTGCTACTGTACATACAAAGAAAAGTTGTGAAACCTGTAAGCTTTGCGCTGCAGCTGTTTGGTTTTGAGCCTGAAGAAAAAAGAGAATTGCACAATGTATTAAATTACCTATGCAGAGATAAAAGCTTGGGATTTACCCCAAAATATTGAAAAATAGATGATTACTATTTTCAGCATGTTTTCTGAAATGAAACAGCTTTCACTACTTTTTTTTTTTTCTTGCCCTACATAGCCTTAGCCTGAGAGGCAATGAGAGTTCAAAGTAAAAATATTCTGAATGTAGGGTCTTACCTAAGGGACTTCCTTTTAGAAAGTGAAGTGGGGGCAGGGGCATCCGGCTAAGAAGCATTTTGGTGGCTCATTAACACCTTAAACATCGTGACTGAAGGTACTCTTTCTCCTTCAGCCAAAAGAGAAGAGGCAACTCTCTGTTGATAGGTGCTTGCACGTAGTTTTTTTAAAAAACATTTACTGATCGAATTTGTTTTTCTAGCTAGTTAAAAGTGTTTTATTATGGACTGTGAGTACTCTTGTCTTCAGCTGTTAAAATTAAAGTGATTTTGGGCCACAGGATTTATTCAGGAAAACATTCTGTAAAGAAGAATCAAAAGTAGACTGTTTTATATGAACAGGCTGTGTAAAATACTTTTTAAAAGACATTTGAGTGCATTAAATGGAAGCTTTATTTAATGGAGTAAAGCGAGCTAAGAAATTTTGATCAACTGGGAATAGGTAAGTGCTGGTTTGAATTCAGAGTAATGCTTTTTAAAAATCCTTGAGAATTAAAAATGCTGGTCTGTGTGCAGGTAATGATGACATGATCATAATTTAAATGCAAAGGATAACTGGCACTGTACACTGAAAGAGTTTACTTTTTTTTTGTCTTTAGTGTTCCTTCAGATAAGCTTGATGTCTTTTATTTTTTCAGTGTTACAGCAACCTTTCAAAAAAAATCTTACTGGGATAGGGAGTCTTAATTCCAGATCCTGATCCCTCAGTCTGTATGAGGTTCAGTTAAAGTTGATACTCTTGCCAGTTTGTTTTTTGATGCTCTTGGAAAATCACTTGTTCACAAGGATAGAGGAGGATATAAGTAGTTTTAGTCCCATCTTCCTGTTTTCTTCAGTGAAAATAATTAAAAAAAAGTTCTATTTGTATGGGATATTTCTTTCAGATTTTTTTTTTTAAACCTCCAGTGCAGTTTCATAGTAGTAATTTTCAAATAATTGAAATTACAGTTGTCCTTATTGAGAACAGTTAATTCACCCTAATAGGAAAATAGTTATGTGTATACATTGTTCTAATGTCATATGGCAAAGTAGTTTTACTCTTGAGTCTGACTCCTTTTTAGTCAAATTGAATGTACCCTTAGGCCTTAGAGTTGTGACTTCACCTATATTGGGGTAGCCTAAGATGAGTTCTCTAGTTTTTGGCAAGCCCTGAGCTCTTTTTGCAGTTTGTTTTGTCACACAGAGCTGTGACCATCTGGTGGTAGATGTTTTATTTCTCCTCCTGGAAGTACAGTTTGTCCACTGAACCTAAATATTCTCTAATCCCTTTGAAAGTAATTAAGTCTTGTTCTGAAGAACCCTGGCAGTCCTTTTTATCTAGAATGCTCCTATCCTCTCATAGTAACCTGGGAAAGAAGACTTACTTTCTTTAGACAGGAGGTCTTTGTCTCTCTTTGTATACTGGACGGTATGTAGCTGTCTTTGGGAGTTCCTATTTTGTGTCTTCACTGGTTTGGAGGAAAAAGGTGTATCATGTATCCTCATTAGAACTTGGACTGTCCTTAGAGCAGAGAGTCTGGTATGGTTACTTCACTACTCTTGAATGTTTTTTTGATATTAAGCCTCTTAATACTGTTCTGCTTTCTTTTTGCCTTTCTAGAGAGACTTTTATCTTGTTAACTTACGAAAAAATAATTATATAGTAAGTCTGCTAATGACTGGAATCTTATGAAACTATTATAGGACAGCCTTACACTTCTAAATGATCATAAACAGAAATAATTCCCTAATTATTTTAGACATGATTACTCTTCAGTAACTACAGAATTAATTTATCTTTTCAGTAAATGTTTTAATTGTTGTTTCTTGTAAAGGGCAAAGGCATTCTAAAATCTAGAAATGAAAAATATCTTCAGTTTTACTGACACAAATTATAAGTTCAACAATTAAGGAGGTAACGCATACATCTTATTTTCAGTTGTGTTTCACTTTACTGCAGTTTATGGTATGAAAATAATCCTAATATACAGGCAGTGCTTTACCATTTGAAGTAAGAGTTTGTTGGTATTAGTGGCTTTGTTTATTGGTGAATGGGAGTATTTACTTTTAGGTAACATAATTGAGAGTGCTCTGATCATAAGTGTATACTTTCTTTTTATACTGTCTTAGAACTCTATGGAGAAATTATCTGAAAAAAAGACACTTCTGACATTTGTGAACTAAATACATGGCATATTTATCAGCCTTCTGTCTATTTTTCAAAAAATTATAGGAAATGGTACTTGTCTTTAAAATATAATCAATATTGGTAAGATGTACTCCAGTACTGCTATTGTGTCTCTTGTCAGTGGCCTGTTTCTTATTCTAGACTGTTGTAGATGAATCTGAATTATAAAGAAAAGACAAGATTGTTTTTGACTATGTGTGGGTATGTTTTTCTTGAAAAGTGTGTATCTGTTCAAGATGAAAATGTGATTTTTTTTTAATTTTTTTTTTTTAAGAACATCACAAAATCTTATAGGAAGGAGGGAAAACAAGGCTGAATTTCTTCTGAAACGAGAGAAGTATGTGGACAATTTCAGAAGGTAGATAAAAAGCCAAGCAAACAAGTTATTGTGGTGCTAGAATTAATGTCACTGGTAAAGAGACCTTGAATCGGGACTGGTAAAATGGCTTCTGCACTGATAATCTTTATATTACAGAATTACATGAAAAGAAACCAGACAGATATTTTTGGGTAGTTTTTGGGTTTTTTTTCTTCCCCCTTCTCTTTTTCTTTTCAGTAGCTTACGTTGCTGGCAGAGGTCTGGCTTGCAATCTGGTTTGCCTGTAATAAAGTTATACCTGGAAAAGGAAGGTTTTGTATGATTTATGTATCCAAAAATCTGTTGTTCTATGACAAAAGACGGTCCATTTACTCCACAATATACTCAAGTATCAAAACTACTTATGATAGAAATGCAAAAGCCACAAAGGCATAATGCTGTCATTTCAAAATGATACAAAGGCACTTCAGAGCAGCAAATAATATTATACACCTTATCAGCATTGTATCAGTTCTTTCCTCCATGAACTCCTTTACTATACAAATAAAAATAAAAACGTATTTGACAAAAGTGATATAAGGCAAAAGATGCTACTCATCTACAGTATAGTTAAAATAACTGCAACCGAGGAAGATAATTATTTCGTTGCTCTATTCACAATTCCCCAATTTATCTATAAAACTTATTCAGAAAGACTGTGTAATTTTGGCACTGTTCAGTTGTGGTGGGTTGACCCTGGCTAAATGCCAGA
>NW_010309410.1:0-7622 GCF_000700745.2 Antrostomus carolinensis
ATCGTAGCACTCTCCCGAGGGGCAAATCGGAAGAAAAGAAAATGGGGAAAAATCGAGTGGAAAGGATTAGGAGTTTCACAAAGGAATAATTACGGCAAAGCTCATGTGCAGGGAACAGACAAGCACATTAGAACCATAACGCTACGATACGGGTACCAGGACTTTACAGCCAGCTGCTATGTTCAGGGTTATATCATCATTGGGTCTTGAGGCCAAGACTGACAAAAAGCAAACAAGTTTCCAGCCCAAATTCCATTGCAAATGAAAGAGATCTGAGCACCCAATTTCTTCCAATTCCTTTGCAAGTCCCCGTATTTCCCAATTTTTGTGCTGTTAGAATCCCAGCTAGCTGCATCTGTTTGAAGGAGACACTGAACCCACGGGAAATATTGCTTTAAATTGCTTTGACAATTTGACAGGGTAAAATTTCATTTTGCTTTAACTTTGCCACTTGTAATGTAACCATCAGGGTAAGAGGATCTTCCTAGCAGAGACTTGGCATTTAGCAAACAGATTGTCAGAGGGGTGCAACAAAGCAGCTAATGGCTGTCATCAGGGAAAATCCCTATAGAAGCAGAATTTTTTCTGTCTATAGGCGAATACTCAGTCCTTCCCCCCCCCCCCCCCCCCCCCCCCTTTTTTTTTTTTAACTCGGGAATGAGGTAGGGACCTCATTCATAGCAAAGAAGGAACACGGTTTGCAGAACACTTCTCTGAACAAATAAGGGCCTCTCCCTATCAGAAATAGGATGATCTTGGCCATTGAAGCTTAAACAGCTGCTTGCTCTAAGGACCTGGTCTAAACCAGGATGGTGAGATCATGGCAGGTCTCACTGGTGGTGGGGTCACATCAGAAATGTTTGTTTTCCATTGACTTGTGTCTGTCTCTTGAAATGCTCACAAATGCTTTATACCCGAGAGTTACAGCTTCCATATAATAAGTCTTTCTGCAAAGACCCCACTCTTGCTCTACAGTGAATAAATTTTTAATCCATTGTTATATTTACCCACTGGGGGTTACAAAGCAGTGCAGCCTCACCCACTGCAGGTACTCTCACATCTTGTCTCTGGTTCATTCTCCTCTACAGGGAAGGGCTGCATCTCCCTTACAGTCACAACCCAGCCACGACTTCTCCATCCATCCCCTGGGATCCATTGTTGACCAGCTGAAATGGATGTCACTGAGCAGGAGCCAGTGCTACTCCAAAGCCCATCAAATGACTCATGCTCAGGAGAAAAAGCCGAAGAGGTCTGGCTATAACTGAGTTCTTACTGTCAGATGGATGTGTTCTCCCCCTCCCTCTTCCCTTCACACCTCCTAAGTCCAATGCTTTGTTCTACATGGTTTTAGTAATCTAGCATACACCTGGATGGCCATTTGGAAGGGTAGTCTTGCATTTCCTGCTCAAGCTGATTGACGGCTCACTCCCCACTCCCTTGCTCCAGCACCAGCATTTCTGTAAGGGGTCAGAAAATCAGGGACCTGATCCAGCTGTAAACCAGTTCGTGGGAAAAAAAAAAAGTTAACATCTGGGGACAGGACAGACTTATTTTGAAGCCCAAGTGAGTGGAAGGAGACCCAAGAAGCTGATGTGTCTGGGCTCCAGCATCCAGCTGCCCTGGTATGGGCTAGGCAAGGCATTCTTAAGACAATTCTATCAGAGCTCAAGATAAGCTTAGAATAGCAACCAACTGTGAACAAATCTGCAAAGTTTGTTTGTAGCTGGACCCCTTTGTAATAAACTGGCACCCACCCAGAAATCTGAAACAGGCCAGTTTGTCCTTTTACAAATTGTTTATTTTTGTTTCTAAGGTAATAGGTGCTTAAGTGTAAAGTTAGAAAAGAGAGGAAAACAATAAATACCTCAGCATTTATCACACAGTGAAAGTCTCATGGATAAGATGCTATATAATTGAACCTCCAAGTCTAGCTTTTCTACAATAACAGGATTGTATCCTTGGGTGCATTTAAAGCCTTTAATTTTCATGGTATCACTGACATAAACAGAGTCCTGTAAACCACAAGTCTCTTTAACAGCTTGTCTTACTACCTACATAGCCATTTATTCAACTATAAAGGTTAAATTAAAAATAAATGAAAGCAACTGATGCATGAGTGCACTCTGGCAAGAAAACAAGTTCCCAAAGGCTGATGGGGACATTGCTGAAGATGAGAAGGTAACCAAGTCAGTAAACACCAACTGCTGGCTTAGCAGCACTTATGAGGCATCTGTTGCAGCAGGTAACTGGAAGCCTTTACATGGTAGGCAGCAAGATTTACTTTTCCTTCTGTCTCTATAGCCTGATCTGAGATATCTGCAGAGGTCTCTGTCAAAAGACTCAGTTTTAGCCTGCTTTCCTAGGGAAAAATGCAATTACACTGTCTGCTGGTGTTTCTGCCTGCGAGTCCCCTTTCTTCCCCCCTTTCCTTGCCAAAAAAGCATGTTTAAGCCATTGCCCAATTCCATCTAAATTTGTACAAAGGTAACTTGTGTGAAATGCAAAGCTAAATTGATGAAATGGATCCTAATAAAGCTGTCGCTGATAAAATAGCAAGCATGTGCAGACACAGCTTAATACACATGCGAGAATCCACACAGCAGTGCCACATCAGGACAAGTCCATAGGAAACCAGACTTCACTTGTCTGCTGTTCACAGGAAAATAAATTATTTTTATAATCACATTATCTCATCCTTTAACAGGAAGAAGACTAGGGTACATGGCTCAGTGTCCAAAAGAAAAATCAATGATTGTGGAATATCAAAGGAAAGAGGCTCCAGTCAAGACTTAAATTGCTGTTAGCAGACAATGAGCAGAGAGCTGCATGTAGTCCCCACTAGCTCATTAATAACACTCTATTTGGGGCCCCATCAGAAGAAAGCCAAACTAGCATTTCAACTCCTAATGTGATTTATTTTCCTTATGTTGATGCTAGTAACCCCATGACTACATATGCAAACAAGTCACTTTGAGCAGGCTTTGCTTTAACAGGGATGATACTAGGGAGGCAGAAGGACTGCTTCTTTCATCAAAAAGTCTGAATGACATCACTTTCAATCAGCTGTGAAGCCATATCCTAAAGGTGGAGTTTCACACTGCAACAAGGTGGCTAAAAGGTTTAGCTCCTGTTGAAAAGACAGTTCTGCTTCTCCCTTCTTCCTGTAGGCATTCCTCTACTCCTTCACTTCTGCAAACACTGGTGTCAGTTTGATTCAAGGAATTAAGCAAGCAGAAAGTTCGCACAGCAAAAAATAGAGTTTTCTTCTGGTTTAACTCCTTAAACTAGCTCACAACAGAGCCAGATACTCCAATGAGTATCAGCATCAGCACAAAGAAAAGGACAGAACACATAGCCACAAAAAATAAAGCCACCTTCCAGTGGCCACAAGTCATTAGATTGGCTCAGCTGCATGTTAAAGCTTCATCTTCAACTGAACAGCCCCAAAAGGGGAGACGTTTGAGAGAACAATGCTTGTTCTTCCTACCTTTCTGGTCCATGAAATTAGTAAGCAAAAGGAGAAAAGCCTAGAAGCCATCTAATTTCCACTAGAGGGAATAAATTCCATAAGCAAAATTATTTTGTAAAAAATGATACAGCCTTCTTGGTTTACCCTCCTTTTGTTTCTATTTCCCCTGAAAATTAAAAAAATGGTATAAATAAACAAAAGAATAAAAGCCTTGACTCATACTCACTTTGCTCTCTACTAACTGCTTGTGCTCCCTCTTCTAGACTCACTTCATAGACATCTATCAGTGTCCAGAATTCTGTTTCCACTCTGGATTAATCAAGGCAATTCAAAGGTTCAACAGAACTAAAAAAAAAAAAAAAAAGTATTTAAACCGCATCCTCTCTCACCTGACACAATCAACCATGATTCACTTAAAATAATTTCTTTTTACCTATTTAAGCCTTCCTTACAAGTGTTCTTCAACAGACTCTAAGAGAGCCGTATCCTTGGTCTTCTTTTATCCTCCCATGTTATCACTGAGTTATCTCATCTGAAATACAAATACAACTAACATCTCTCTACAGATTATTTACAAATCTGCTCCTTTCCCCAGAGCTATCTCCCTCTATCTAAACTCGAATCATAGCCTTCTTCTCCCTTTCATGGATGACTATCAGGAAGTTAAAGCTCAACAGAGCTAAAACATGGTTCCTTCTCTTCCCTAAAAGCCCTCTTATTATCTTCTTTGTGTGTATCTGTGGATAACATCAGCATACCTGTCACTCAAGCTTGTATGTCAACGGTCAGCTTTGACTGAAACCTCTTTGTAGATCCTAGCACCCAGGGTACATCTAAATGTTAGACGACTTCTATATGGCATCTCTAAAACAAAGTCTTTTTATCCATCCATGCAACTAAGACCCTTGTTTAGGTCTCTTGCTTCCATACCTAGACTGCCCCAATACTCTCCCTCCAGCATTAACCAACACAGCTCACAACACAACAGCCATCAACTGTTGTTAAGTGCCACAACCTGACAACAGAGTAAAGCTGACTGTAGGCCTCCTATTAATGATCAAATATACCACAGCCATCAAATGGAAGCCACTAATGCAATTTAACTCATTCTGACAATTCAAATTTGTTCAGAAAAAAAGTGTTGAAGGGATAATTTTGTACCAGCAGACATTAAAACCAGATCAGGTACTGTCAGTCCTTCCAGAGGCAGAACAAAAACTCTGTGGCACAAGCAGAAGCTAATGTGAGAGTAATGTGACACCATGGCCACACCGGATCCAGATCAATTCAGTACTGCTGGGAGACTGGGCTGTGCACAGCCTGGAATTACCAACTCTGAAACCACAACCCAAGATTGTTTATGTAGATCATCACTCTGACCACATCACTTCTCTGTTTGAAGCATTCTCCTAGTTCCCTCTTCTGTATTGCATCAAACATTATTTACTCATCTTCATTTCCAACAGCATCTACAGAAAGTCACCACCCTGTTCATTATGTCCCATTTCCTTTCCAGTTGACTCCTCCCCTCTATTGCCCACTTGTTGACCTTCCAATTAAACATTTCTTCGTGCTTTATTTCATGCTGCTTTTGAGGCATGGAGGAGATTATAAACCTCCTACAGAATTAAGCTCAAGCAGCACGTACAAACAAATCCTGACCTACTCTGCCCGTTGAGTCTGGCCAGGATCAATCCAGTTTGGTCTGTGACATTCAGTGTCAGTACAGCATCCTATGTGCCAATATGTCCAACAGAACAGCAACTTGATGAAGTCAAATCTGTCTGACAAAGAACTGTCCATACCTCAATTTCAAGATGCTAGTTCAGCATAACTCAGGCCAATAGTGTATGTGTTTTGAAGAGATTACAGCACTCTGGCATTATTAACAGAGCAACACATTATTTTCAAAGGAAAATATTACAAGTATGGATCATGAGATTTTCCTTAGGTGTTACATTAAAAATGAATTCAAACAAAGGAATCTGAGAGAAAAAAGAATGCTTACCAACACCTTTTTTTTTTTCACCTATATGGTCATGTGAGAGAATATTGCATTTAGGAGAACAGACTGGCAGTCTTCTATTATTTTTCTTTCAAATTCTGACAACCTGATATCTTATTTCTGACTGCTTATAAGTGTGACTTAAAAAACCTCAGTTAAATCTTTCCTGAAAATCCTAGCACTGGGGGTTATGGAAATAATTTTATTTCTATTTGTCCATGTAAGTACACAGCTTTCCTAGAGACTGGATCCAAAACATGGAAGAAAAGCACTAGAGATTTTACTGTGTTGCATTTCAAATATAAGGTTCCTACATCTATTTATTTCAGTACAGAAACCAAAGCTATCCAACCTCAATAATACTTTAGGAAAGAGGAAAAAATTAATCATGTGACAAAAGTGACAGCTGCGGTGTTCAAGGCCGGGTTGGATGAAGCTTTGAGCAACCTGGTCTAGTGGAAGGTGTCCCTGCTGATGGCAGGGGGGTTGGAACTAGATTATCTTTCAGGTCCCTTCCAACCCAAACCATTCTATGATTTCATAATGTGTTTCTAGAAGGCTCTCAGATCATCTGGTGATATGAGCTGGATGAAAATTATAGAGGAGAGAATGCAATACAAACTGAACAGTGATTCACAATACAAACAAACAGTGTAGAATCTAAAGGTAGAAAAATGTAATGCCACTTAGCTATGTTCAAAAGTGAGCATCGGTTTCTGATATAAGTGTCATGGCACAGAATTTCATGGCATGCAAGCAAAAGAGCTATAAAATATGATTTATACCAGTGCAATTTACCTGTGTCTGAAGCTAAGGTAATAAACATAAATCATGATGGACATGGTCTTTGCCTCTCTATACCGAGGCTCGCTAGACACGTTACATAGCAATAGTTGGTCATCAACAACTATAACTAGAAAAAAAAAAATCTAGCTCAGATGCAGAAGAGATTAACTGCTCCTTGTTTTCACTTCAATATTAACACTGTTAATTATCATTCTAACAGAAAACAGTTAACAGAGCATGTCTAGATAATCCTCTCAAGTTATTATCATACCGTAATCAAGTCCTGATATTTATACCTATTGATGTCACATGTAGAAAAAAGTTACATAAAAAGTTGAAGTGTAAGAAACGTTCTATATTTTTTATATATTTTCTTACTTTTTTTCCCAATTAGAAGGAAAAGTTTGTTATTTTCTTTTGCTATATGTTAGAAGTAAGGCTATAGTATTGTCAACTAAAAAGCATGGTTTATAGAATTTCATGTTCTTTCTATAATTTTAACCAAGAAGAATCCCAAAGCATTTAACTGACTTTCTATAAGGAACACTTTTAACTTCTACTGAAAAGTTGCCACTGGAACGTGGCAGCAGTCTAACACTACTCAGTAATGTTGCCATACCACAATTTATGTCAGGAAGGGGTTTTTTTTGTTTGTTTTAAAGTTTAGAGACTTTTAATTCCCAGCAAGTGAAGTTCCACACAAAGAAGGTCATGACTATCAGGCTAACTCCTCACCTACCAAAAAATGGTTCACCAGACCTGAAAGTTTCAAGCTGCAGCTCCAGGACTACTCGCCTTGCACACAGGGAATCTGCACTCAGGTGCTGCAAGGCGGGGCTGGGGATATTGCTCTTGGAATAACGCTCCTGTTGTCTTACACGGCATCAGATGTTACATGTGAGGGACAGGGTCCTGTGAAAGACAAAGGATATTTTTCTCCACAAACACACAGGTTAGGGTAGGGTAAAACAGCAAAGGACAACATAGATCAAATTCACCTGTTTAACCATCTGTCTTTTGGAGTTTTGTTGATACTGAAGGGCGGGAAAGGAAAATTTTTCGTATTTCCAACAGTCTTCTGGGGCTGCAGAGAGGTCTACTTAGTTGAAAACGGGCAACTCTCCCATTTTCATTGTTGCTCAGGCAGGAGCAGGAGAGAGCAAGCAACAAACCCTCAGTGAGCCCCATAAAACCTATCTTCACGAAAAAAAATCCACAATATTCTAAAGACATCATTTTTGGAAATCCCGCAGCGCTCACTCAGCATTTACAGAGGACGAACCCCCTGCAAACCCTGCGCACCTGGGGTACTTTTTCCTCATCCTCCCTCCGGTAAGTTGTCCGCAGGACGCCGTGGGACAG
>NW_010309411.1:0-29430 GCF_000700745.2 Antrostomus carolinensis
AACATCAATACAATTGCTTTTCTGCAATAGTTATAAGCCAGGCTACCTGGTGATCTTTCATAAAGTATATTTGTTACAGAGTGAGGTTTTCCTGGTGTCCTGTGTGCACTCCATTATCATAGAATCATAGAATGGTTTGGGTTGGAAGGGACCTTAAAGCTCATCCAGTCCCAACCCCCCTGCCAGCAGCAGGGACACCTTCCACTAGACCAGGTTGCTCAAAGCCTCATCCAGCCTGGCCTTGAACACTTCCAGGGAGGAGCAGCCACAGCTTCTCTGGCCAACCTGGGACACTGTCTCACCACCCTCACAGTGAAGAACTTCTTCCTAATATCTAATCTAAACCTCCCCTCTTTCAGCTTAAACCCATTTCCCCTTGTTTTGTCCTTAACTGCCCTTAGGAAAAGTCCCTCCCCAGCTTTCTTGTAGCCCCTTCAGGTACTGGGAGGCTGCTCTCTATAACCACGGGATAACAATTGGGAGTAATATTTTTATCAAGGACATTTTTTACTTTAAGTAGCAGCCCATCCAGACCTGTAGTAGATGAAATGCTCTTGTTTCAGGAAGGTGAAAGGAAACAGATTATTATGGATTGAGGAACTGCAAGTACTGAACAGGCAAATCTCGTGGTGGCAGTAGAAAATTTAGATTTAGAATTTCCAATAACAGAACTTGGTTGGGAATACCAACTTGTCAATGGAAATAAAACCAAAAGCTGTTTAATACCTTGGCAGCTGGTTAGGTTTATAACTAACTTTTGCCTGAAGGTGGTGAAATGCAAGGTTTATTACAATCCTTGTGTCCCTCAGGCTTAATTTAAAAAAAGGAAATTCAAAAGTGTTGTCTTACATATTTTATACATTTTTTACATAAGCTATTTGTGTGCTAACACCTATTCAGGTTTTTCCTAGCACTTAAAACATTTTCAGTGCATCACAGAATTATCAGCTTCATCTTGAAGTTCCTTCTGAAACTAAACATCTGGCACTTCATTAACTTTGTGGAATCAGAAATGGGGTGTTTTCCGTGAATTCTGCTCAGCTGTTGGAGGTTTGGATGCAGGAACAGGGAACTGAGAGGACTGTCCGCTTCCTTACTGAATATCTGCTTGACAGCAGGACCTCTGCCTGAGAGAATTCCAAAGGATGTGATGCGTGCCAGTGCTTCATAATGGTTTGACTTTGTCCCAGTGCTACTGTTACCATTTACTCCTGGTTCGGGTATTAGGACCAACTGCTTGTGTCCATCTGCGCTAAAGATAAAGTGTGTGTTCTGGCAGGGGTGTAATTAGCGAAAGCAAATGATGGTATTTATACCAATTACAAGCAAGATTTTTAAGAGTGATTCACCAAAATTTGTCATCGATATTTGTATAAAGGATTCTGGAGTAAAGCACCAAGGGGGGTGGAAAGCACTTTGTTGAAGGAATAACGTAATCCCTTTGTATATTAATGCACTGGATCACGCGTTGTGTTTTTTGGCAGGGACGTTAACATGCATTAGGGCGCTCTTGTTCTATCGAGGCTTTGTTTGAAGAGTGGTCTGAAAACCTCAGTTTAGAATTGGGATGAAGTACTAGTAAAATCATGTATTTAATGTTTTAAAAACTGCATTTCTCTAAACATTTTCAACTAGCTTGTAAATTACATTGACAAAACAATCAGTTTTCCTCTCCAGCTTGTTCTCGAGATGTCCTTGCCAAGAAGGGGATTGTAAGTCACACATCTGTCTGGCAAGTATTTTGATTTCAGTATTCTAAGACTTTTTTTTTACTTCAAGATCATGTTGAGCTGTGTTAATGTAGAAATTGACTTTAAGTTTATAGCAGGAGCAGCTAGAGAAACCTACTTGTTTCTGATCTGAAAACAATGTATATTTTAAGTGACCTTTTGGTAAGGCAGTTTTAACAACTTCATGTCAGGGTATAGGCCATAATCTTAATGAGTTTTGTTTATAATAACAGAATCCCTCTGCACAGTATTTTATGTAATTGAAGACTAAGAGAAGAAGCACAAAATACTACTTTTGACAGTACATGATTTTCTTTGGGCTATTAACTGTTAGGATAGCTGAAAAAAGTCACTATATGTAATTATTTCATCAGAGTTATAAATACTAGGTCCTCACAGTGATCCATGTAAATCGGCTGCATAACAGTGGTCCTAGATTTTATTATTTTTAAGTTCTAAAGGGGAAGAAATTTACATCTGCATATGATGTTTCTGATAGACTTTTCTTCTTATTTCAGATGAGAGGTTACATCTGTGGAACATGAATAGTACTTTAACAGGAGTTTAATGACTTGCTAACTGTCTATAGATGAAATAGATTAAGACTCAAGCAATTGGTAAAATTTTGAAATTAAGAAATGTTATATTTAAAACAACTATTGCATGACTTGGGGGTGGTAAGGGGAATGTTGTTTGGGTTTTTTCCTATGACCAGTACTTTATACTGTAAATGCTGTCAGCCACTACCCTAACTTGTCTTTACTAAAGCGACATTCCTTCCACATCAGCTCTGAAGATGCCTGCACTGTGGGATGAGGTAGTAGGTTGTATAGTTTTAGGGTCATACCCACACCTGGGAGATAACTATACAATCTACTGTCTTTCCTAAAGCAGCAGAAAATCAACAATGGAAACTTTTCAATTTTAAAGCTCAATATCAGATTCTACTGAACTTCCATACTTGTAATGCTTATTAGAGGAGAAAATATTTCTGTAACACCTGTGGGTAATTGTGTTTAGATTTTTCTAATTCTTGGAAAAGCTAGGTTGTCATTCTACATTAATTTTTCTTTTCTAACAAGTAAAAAAAGTAAGAATAGATTGATTCTTGTATGTGTATGGTGGGGTAATCAAATAGAAATTATTGCTGTTCCAGTTGTGGTGTTTAACATTGCTAACTGAAATATCGAATGTCCTTTAGAATGAAACTATGGTTAGCTACTTAAGCTCTTTGCTGAAGTACACGCTTCTCTGTCAGAGTGAGGTAGTAGATTGTATAGTTGTAGGGTAGTTATTTTACCCTGTTCAGGAGATAACTATACAATCTATTGCCTTCCCTGAGGAGTAAAACAAACTGCGGTCCTTTGCAGTCATTCACATCTGCACTCAGTAAAAACAGATCTGTCAGAGCAATTTAGGGTTGATAAAGTAGCAGATTAATCAGTGACAGAATTTGCAGGTTTAACAATTGGTGTGAATGGTGCATCCCCCAAATGATCTGACTAATACGACTTTTCTTTCAAGGTGAGCAGCACAGTGCTGACTGGATATCAAAACCACGTCTGTTACTAGTTATGAAGTGGAATACCCCAGAGAGTGGAAAATATTCTAAAACAATTTGGTTTTCAATGTAAAAATACAGGCAGCTCAAACTTGTACATTGTGACCTAAACTGTTTTGAGACCCCCGTTTCTATAATGCATGAAAAGTCCCTGACTGCCAACTGCTTAGTAAAAGTTGTAGGAAAAACTTAAAATTACACTTTACTAATAAATCTGCTTATTTCTCTCACAACTCTTCTAGCAAGGGAAACTTGAACGAAGTAATACAAAATTAAAAGTGTTAAATGGCCAAAATTGACCCTTCACCTTTTCTGGTGAGTGTAAAGCTGTGAAGTTTGAGCATCCAAGAGCTGTAACTATAATTTTTCTCGGAGGCAGTTACTGCTTTTATAAAAAGGCATTTTAAGCTTATTGTGTTCTTTTTCCTCCTGACTTCTTAGGTGTACCCAGTGTAACTGCTTCTGCATTAGCGCGACCAGCTAGTATCTTGCTAGAGGAACAAAGAAAAGCATGAAAATGCTTTTTGGGACTGAAAAGTATAGCAGAGTAGGTCAGAGTGAAAATGGAGCCATTCATGAGTATTTAAGCCCAGAGCAGTGGTTACAGTGTACACTTGGAGCACGTGCCCAGACCTAAAAGGCAGAAGACCAAAAGCAGCTGGTAAGCTAAACTGACTTCACAGAGCAGCTGCTAAGTAAGAAGAACTTCAAAAAGAGGAAGCATTGGGCTCCTAGGAAGAGGT
The DNA here is from genome assembly GCF_000700745.2 of Antrostomus carolinensis. Lineage (NCBI taxonomy): Eukaryota > Metazoa > Chordata > Aves > Caprimulgiformes > Caprimulgidae > Antrostomus > Antrostomus carolinensis. Next base: position 4,035 of record NW_010309411.1, read on the forward strand.
AGTAGGTTGCATAGTTTTAGGGCAGGGATTTTGCTCACAAGGAGGTAACTATACAACCTGCTGCCTTTCTTAGGGCTTTCTTATAACACCAGGACCATTTTGGCTCCATCCTAACCTCTGCAGCTTTGGTACGTGAAGAGAAACGACAAGCTATTTGTAAGCAGAGTGAGGCTTAATGAAACTGGTATCTCAGCAAACTCGGTAGCAAACTCAAGCGTAGGACTGCTAGCTGGAATTCAGCGTGGTGAGATGTGCTGCATTCGAGGGTGCACTTGCCATTTTGATGTCGTTGGGTTGTGTGATACCCTGCAAGTAAGAGGCCACGTTTGGAAGGCGACTCCTTCAAGAGTAAGATGGAATTCCCCACGATTAGGATGGAGATGGTATGTACTTAACCTTCAGTTGGGATACTAGTATTATGTACTTAGTCAGGTAGCTGTAATACATCTTCCTTTGGCTTTGTGCTTGCAAGTGAAAAAAAATTAAAGTTTCCTTCCCCAAAAGGATCAGCTTACAACTTCCTGCAAGCTGGTGGTTTCTCAACAGGTATAGGCACTTCTAATAAAACAAGCTCTCAGTCGTGGATTGTTTGCAGTTGGGGAGTTTTCAGTCAGCTAAAATGAATAATTGTGTGGTTTGTCTTTCATGGAATTATATGTTTAAAAAGTAGTTCTTAATTTTTTATGTAATTATACTGCACTACAGCAATAGTTCTGGTCCAGCTTCAGCTGGACGCCCTATACTATGGGATACAGAGACTTTAACTGCTGAGCATCTTGTAGCATTTTGTGTTACGCCTACACCAGCCACTATTTACACTTTTGACAATAAGACAGAATCCTAGATTATAAACGTGTTAAGTATGAATTTAATTGTACACATTTGATTTAGTTAATAAAATATCACATTTTATTCAACTCTTACCGTGAATGCGCTTTATTTTCTCCAAAATACAGGAGCAAATTTTACAGGAAAATAGTGCCCACATTATTGAAATAAAGTCAAGGCCACATTAACTAGAACTAGTGTTAACCAATTATTCTAGTGTTAACTAAAAATTATTCTAATGTTAACTAAAAATTATTCTAGTGTTAACTAAAAATTATTCTAGTGTTAACTCTGATTTTTTTTAAAAGAGCTTTGGTACCAGAGCTCACTGGGGGGAGGTGGGGAATCTGCATTTACAACATTGCTGATGAACGTCCAGGAACTCTGCTTACTCTAGAGCTGGTTTCTGAGCCTAAGTTTAAATTGCTGCACAAAACCAGAGGGTGGGCTCTACTAGTAGTCTTAACTGCACCTTGGTTTTTGCAAAAATGCAGCTGGGAAGGTATCAGCAGATAAGATTTAGGCAGAGAAACGTACCAGTACATTTTATTTTAGCAGTATAACATACCTTTAAAAGCTTTAATATACTTAACATTTTGTAAGTGTAAGGAGCATGTTTTATAAAAGACTTAAAATCTGCGCTAGCCACTCCCACTGGGATGCTCCCATCGTACCTGCCACATTTGTAAAGCCCATTTTTCAGAGGAAATAAATAGAAATTCACAAGTTCTGGGTTCCATTCCCAGAAACTTGTGAATAAATGGGTCCTGCCTGAAAATGAGCAGCTTTTTTATGTTAAGTTTGGAGTAATATGCAAGTTTTAGGCTTGTTGTGCCTGTTTCTGCCCTTCTGTTACTCTAACACTTGATACTGGCTGTGGGTGCTGCTGGGTTTCTTTAACGGTATACTTCAGAAAACAACTAGAAGGTTTTAATTTCTTAGTCTCTGACTGAAGTTATATATCTCAACGTTGTTATCAGAGCCAGTTTGTTTGTTTGTTTAGTGTTAAAACTAGAAGGCCTCTTCACAGAGTCCTGGGTGTTTCCTATGTAAAAGTACCTGAATTTTGTAATTAACATCTCCATATGCTTTCAGTTTATTGTGAGAAGCAGATGCTCGGTTCTGCCACATCAACTCTAGCCCCTCTCGTGCAACAGTGTAAGTGGCCTTGATCAGGTCTTCACAGAAGGCAGTACTTCCCAGTTAATTTTTTTTTAAATGGTTAATTAGTTCTTCCCTATAGCTAAGGATGCTAACCCTTGATCCCCATCTTTCTGCTGCTGATTCTCTCTTACCTATAACAGGTACAGACATTTATTTCCTTGTAATTGGAAGCAGCTTGATTAAGTGATAAGGCTCCAACTAGAAAGGAATTACGCTGTGGTTCAGTAGTCTTGTCTCATCAGATTATTTCTTACCTTGATTTATCTGCGGGCTCCACCTAGTAAATGGTATCTGCTCAGCAAAGCACAGGATTTGTTTGCTATTTTTCCATGTGTATATTCAGAGGGGTCCAAGGATGAGGTGGCAACACAGCAAGAATCCTTCCAGTAAAGAAACAGCGGTTAAGGAACTCACAGCAAACAGTGCAGAAAAGTTTGCAGTAACAGTAGAGACATGTTTACCACCCATATTGAAGTGATTGTGTCATGGTGGTCTTGGAAACTTTCCAGTAGAGCTCCAAAAATAGAACGCAGCTTCAGTGCAGATCCACATCCCAGAGGAATTATTTCTGTTCTGTGCCCTTCCATGCAGGAAGGTGTGCTCTCAAATCTTCCTGAGACCTGTCGAGCTTTTTCCATAAGAGAAAGCAGTCCTGGTAAACATTCTTGTGCTTCCAGAGGGCACTCTGGCCACTTGTGCTGTGTTCACAGCATATGAACTTTATGCATTAAAAAATTCTCTCCCCTCTTTTCTGCTGTGCATTGAGAACTGGGATTGTGGCAGACAGGGATCGCTGACGTTATTTTCTATACTTTGTGCTATGCAGAAGCTAATGGAGCTCTTGGAGAACAGCTGCCGCCGCAGGGACGTGCAGCAGAGCTGTACCCTGCCTCAAAAGGCTGTTCTCTGCTGGGCTTTCCCACCTTGGTAAAGGGGTTTGCATTCTTAACCATGAGTTTTCCTTTGTGTTTCTGTATCCAGCCTCCCAACCTGTGAGAACAGATGCAAGGAAATGAACCTTTAGCTTTCAAATATATATAGAACATGCACCTAGAATTTTCACATCGTATTTCAATTCCTTGATTGGTACATGCAATACTGTGATCATTTGAAATGCCCTGTCATCCTTATGCCAACAGCAGGCTGGACTCAGCAATAGGTGCGTACAGGTGGTTTATCTTTTGGATTTGCCAAACAAATTCTAACATGTTCAAGGGGAGGGGAAAAAAGAAAGGGAAAAAAAAAGGAAGGCAAGTCTTAGGCACACTAATCAAAACAGCAAGGTTAGCTGAGTATTAGTGATTTTAACTGAGACTCCCAAAGAACAGTCGCAGCCCGTCAGTTCTGGAGGCATCAGTACATGGTGTAGCCTTCAGACTTCTGCTTAGCTTCGAGGAGCGCAGCAGGTAACAGTAGGATTTAGTCAAGAAAGTTGATTTCACCTAACAAGCTTCGTTGTATATTTAACGACACTGTTCTGTAAAGATGAATCATGAGAGGAGCTACTGGAAGCATCAGATGCCAATGTATGTTTTGCTGCAACACAAGAAATTAGATTTGTTCTTGCATAGATGGTCTGATTGGAATTTGATTTGGATACTAGTTTGTTTCAGACATTTAAAACCACTGCAGTGAAGTGAAGAGGGCTTATATGCCTTGGGAAATAAAGCTATTACAAGCCATATAATGCTACTAAGGACTGTATTTTTGGTGACTGAAAAGGTCCTTGCTGAAATAGGAGAATATTACTGAAAAAAATACTTCCTTTTGACATTAAAACTCTCCCATATAAACGATGTTGAGCTGAGTTAAACTCAGCACAGCATAAAAGCAGAGAGGAGGATCCAATCATGCAATTGCAAGTCCCAGTTCTACAAGGGATTTCTATACCCCCTTTATACATTACCTTATGTATTATCCACTCTTTAATGTATTTCCTTTGGAGATTTCTTTGGTCTCAGTACTCCCAACAACTACCCATAAATTGCTTGGTGAAAGTAGTAGAGAGGAGTAAATCAATCCCAGTGTCCCAAAATGCTGTCACACGAAACCTGATTCACACCTGGAATCCCTGTAAGTGGCTCCTCCTGCAGTAGCTCCTTAAAATGAAGAGGCATGAGGAAGAAAAAAGAAGTGTAGTTAGAACTTCACAACTCCTACAAAGAGAAATCTGTACGACGTCAAAGAGCTAATTCTCGTGACATTCTGCCCAATTAAGCCATGACTGATGCCATGCTGACCTGGTGCATACAACTAAAGTGTATCTTATGCCAAAACAAGCACAGGCAAAGACTTTCCTTGGTAACTTATTTCACAGAAAGGTAAGACTGAAGCTTTTTTTAGAGGCTGATGTAATACCATCCTGATCATTTCTTCATCAGCTGGCATATGCTGCCCCAATTGCCTTATGGTAGGTGCTGTAATGAAAGAGGTGATGCACAGCGGCAGAAACCAGCCGAGACAGACCCTACAAAGCAAACTTCCCTCAGCTATTAACCTTGTGGCCAAATGCAGCGTATTTCCTTTTTCTGCTACTGTTTCAAGTTAAATGCAGCTACTGCAGAGAGCTGGGGAGAGCCAGCAGCGAGCACTACCCCTGCACTGCAAATAAGCAAAGTCAACACCTCTGACTTAATTTAATCTCTCTCTGTTGCAGTGGTGGCCAGTGGTGAAGGGACCAGCATTGCCACTGTTCCCTGCTCCACACCATCCCTCTTCTGTACCTGCTGCAGAAGGTGGGAGATGCTGTTCTCATCCCAACAGTCTAGCACCCATTCACATAGGGTATTTCTGGTGCTTTAACGGGTGAAGGAGGCTGGTCAAACCTAATCACACCCACGGGGAAAAAAACTAAAGGTAATTAAAACAATTGGAGCATTAGGCATGAGAATAACTAATTAATAAATAATTAGTGTGAAATAACTAGAGTATATGAAGGAGACAAATGCGGGAAATACGATTCTTGTCAGGATGCTGTTTAAAAGTTTTAGCTAACTGGCACAAAAACTTGCAGTGAAGCATATAAAACTGTTGTGGAGATACAGTCAGTGGATGAACTGCCAACAAACAGCTCTGGAAAGCTGCAGGAACAGACACACTTAAACCCTGTTTCAGCTGAAGTCAATGGAAATCCTTCCCTTAATCTGAGGGCAGGATTTCCCTGTGAGCTGCAGAAAGTTTTTTACACAAGTGATTAAAATAAAGTGAACAGTTAACTCATTATTACGTGAACTGACATATTTAGATAATTATTAGATAAGAGATTAATAAGCATTAGTAATTTTTATTATTATTTTTTTTAAGTCTACTCACAACTAGGAAAGGCTTGTTTACGAAGTGGGCAGCCAAGCTGCATGAAGGTGGTGGTGGTGATGTGGAAAGTGCAGCGAGCTGTTCTCCAGGGTCACCCTGCCAGGCCTGGCTCGCTCCGTGGGCAATCGCTGCTCACATGTGCTGCAGGACCATGATGGCTTTTCCAGTGATGAGCTTGGGCAGGTCTGCTTCCCCTAGCCAAGAACAGTCAGGTGCCAGTTAGTAACCATCTGATACAGATTTAATTATTACAATATTGGTACTTTGTTCATGTTGAAGTGAATTAGACCATATGAAATCTCAAAAAGACGCTTCAAAAATATTTCTCGGGTGTGTGATGAAGTTTTTACTCTTAATAAAATACCTGTTTTCTGTTTCACATTTCAACCCTGGTTGGACCTGTGTCCCCACTGGATTGCCGTGACTCAGTGCGCTCCATTGTGTTTCAGAAATTCTGAAATGCAGCCAAGAAATTCCTTCCAAAGATTACCCTGTGAAAGAAAAAATAGCCGCTGTATTGCTTGCCCTTCAAATCTCATTCAGTGACCACGGATTGTTGGATTTCAAGTAGGGGCAACACAGGAGTTTCCACTCAACTTCTCTTAAAACAACAGAAATTGAAACTCCCTCCCCAATCTCCCCTGACTCCCCTTCCTTTGTTTTTTGGAGCAGCAGAATGATCCTGTGAAATCCAGAGGCCATTTCTGGATCCACACGTAGCACAGCTGTACACGAAGCTTTCCACCTTCTCTGCCAGTTCCTTTCACTGTTGACTCACAGACGGATATCCCAGGTATTTTAAGATTGCGTTTACACGCAGCTGTGACCAGTTCTGGGCCCCACAGTTCAAGAGGGACAGGGAACGGCTTGAGAGAGTCCAGCCAAGATGATGGAGTGGAGCATCTCCCTGCTGAGGAAAGGCTGAGGGAGCTGGGGCTCTTTAGCTTGGAGAAGAGGAGACTGAGGGGAGACCTCATTAATGTTTATAAATATGTAAAGGGCAAACGTCAGGAGGATGGAGCCAGGCTCTTCTCAGTGATGCCCAATGGTAGGACAAGGGGCAATGGGTGTGAGCTGGAACACAGGAGGTTCTGCTTAAACTTGAGAAGAAACTTCTTTCCAGTGAGGGTGACAGAGCCCTGGGACAGGCTGCCCAGGGAGGGTGTGGAGTCTCCTTCTCTGGAGACATTCAAGACCCGCCTGGACGCCTTCCTGTGTGATCTCATTTAGGTTCCTGCTCTGGCAGGGGGATTGGACTGGATGATCTTTCGAGGTCCCTTCCAATCCCCAACATTCTGTGATTCTGTGACAGGAGCCCAACCTCAGCTGCTCTTGAACAGTGTTTCTTCATTTCAGGGTGACTAGTGTGAATACCAGTGTTCAGGAGTTAATTTCCAAAAATAAAAATGAAAGAGTCCGAAGTGCTGATCAGCAGATGTGATGCTGAGCACAGCTTTTCACTTGGTGGGGAGCAGTCTTGGCTTGATCACTCTGCAGTCCCTCTCCATTCCAAAGTTTCCTCCATCAAAATCAGCAACAGAAAATAATCACATGCTGCTCTTTGATTCCGTACAATTTCTGTGAGTGGATGACTACCATCCCTCTCCTCTGGAAAGGGCCTTCAGTAGCAGAAGAAAGATGTGTATTGACATACAAACTGCCACATTTCTTTGTTCCTTCCTGTCTTCATTTTCAGACAGATCAAGAAGCAATGAGATACTCTTACATCCTTGATGCACTTTTTTTTTCCTACAGTGATTTAAATTAGGCCCTGAAAAAAAAAAAAAAAAAGTGTTCAGCAACCCAAGTATCTAGAGATTTGTGTGTAAGGGAGACTGTTTCATTATAGGAAGACATTAGAAAAGCTGACTAGTACCTTCACGTGCTTCTATACAACCATCACGTGCCGTCTGTATTTCAAGCAGAGTTCCCTACATCTGAATTGAAAAGAGGTTATAGGTGTGAAATCCTCCCTGCTGAAAGCTGCTGTTCCCAGATCGCAGTGCTTGTTTACTAAGCAGAGCAGGATTCTCTAAAAACAAAAAAGTAGAGGGTATAAATACTGCATTTCATTTTTTCAGAGAAAAATATGTGAACTCGTGGATTTTCTCACCTCTTGCCCATTCCAGGCTGTAACTCTGCCATCAGTAGATGCAGTAAAAGCAAGAGACCTTCACTTTCCAGCACCAGATGTGTTCATTGTCAGCCAGATAAGCCATGACTACTGTTTTTTTTTTTTTTTTTCCTACAGTAAAATAAAAGTTAGAAAACAAAATATCATTAAATAGAACTGAAAGCTTTTGATTCTCCACGAGCTCTGTTCAGTGAAGTGTTTAAAGATGTGGAGCTCAGTACACCCAGAAAAATCCCATGCCCTTTAGACAGCATATTACTAAGTATTATTAAATGACTGCACATGTCAAATAGTTTCCCTCTTAGAGTGTTACGTTATGGATGGTTAATAACTGAGATTTTAGGTTCAAGAAAGAGATTTGCAATATTTCTAGGTAGGCAGCATGGTTGGTGTGCACATATCTACCTTCACATTTTCTCAAATCTGGTTCATGGTCAAGGAAGATGGGAAAAAGACTTTAAAAATTATGCCATTTCACCACCATAGATGACCTAATGAAACATGCTAATGAGATAAGGTTTTGCGTCACCATCTTTTATGCAAATTCTTTTTTAGGGTTGGTTAGGGAGTGTTACAGCCAGGCACTTGAGAAGGAAAAACAGACAGAGCTCTGGTTTTAGTCTTCTCAGAATATAACACAACTGCCATTTTTCCAGAGGTGATGTGTTGAGTTTCCACATCTTAAGGCCCCACCTGGAGCACTGTGTCCAGTTCTAGTGCCCCCAACACAAGAGAGACATGGAGCAGCTGGAACAAGTCCAGAGGAGGCCACGAGGGTGATGCGAGGGCTGGAGCAGCTCTGCTGTGAGGACAGGCTGAGAGAGTTGGGGCTGTTCAGCCTGGAGAAGAGAAGGCTCCAGGGAGATCTTATAGCGGCCTCCCAGTACCTGAAGGGGCTACAGGAAGGTGGGGAGGGACTTTTCATAAGGGCAGTTAATGACAGAACAAGGGGAAATGGGTTTAAGCTGAAAGAGGGGAGGTTTAGATTAGATATTAGGAAGAAGTTCTTCACTGTGAGGGTGGTCAGACAGTGTCCCAGGTTGGCCAGAGAAGCTGTGGCTGCTCCTCCCTGGAAGTGTTGAAGGCCAGGCTGGATGAGGCTTTGAGCAACCTGGTCTAGTGGAAGGTGTCCCTGCTGCTGGCAGGGGGGTTGGAACTGGATGATCTTTAAGGTCCCTTCCAACCCAAACCATTCTATGATTCTATGATTACATTTTTTAAAAATAAAAGAGGTCATAACTATATACCGTGCAATGAAGGTTAGTAAGACCATCATCACATACAAAATAATTTTGGTATTGAAAATAGTAACATCGATCACAAGGAACCACTTCTGTCCCGTGATGAACCCATACACTGACTGCTGGTCACTAGATGCAGCACCTCATCCAGCAGTCTGGGGTTTGTCGTACCTCCCATGATTTACTGGCCGGTAGTGGCTGCAGGACAGCTCTTCAGACTCCGAGGAACATGTTACCAATTCATTTCGGCTGGTACTTGTGCAGGTTTTCATATCATGTGTCAGCACTGGGTGTGCTGGTTGGCATTTCTTGATTACTGGAAGCCGTCCACCCGTGTTTGGACATCCAAACGTGCTCCATCTGTATGTGAAAGGTTCACAGGAAAAGCATTCTGCCACGTGAGTCTTCTGATATGGTGATGGTAAAATACACTGCTAGTCATCATAGAAAGGTTTGTGTTGGAAGGGACCTTTATGGTCATCCAGTCCAACCCCCCTGCAGTGAGCAGGGACATCTGCAACCAGATCAGGCTGCTCAGAACCCCGTCCAGCCTGACCTTGAATGTTTCCAGGGATGAGGCATCTACCACCTCTCTGGGCAACCTGGGCCAGGGTTTCACCAGATGAATTTGGTAACATACAATCCAATTCACCAGATTAATTTGGTTGGAGGAGACTGGTGCAGGCGCCTGCTGAAGGCAACCAGTGTGGTCACAGCATTGTGCCACCTGAGTCACCCAGCAGCAAGTGTCCCAGTCTCGGGAGGACTATTTCACATGTGCTTAGAGCCCATAAGGAGCTGTCTGGTGTCAGCAAAGGGCCAGCTCAGCTTGCCAGGCTGCAGGAGAAGGAGTGGCTTTAGTAAGACCAGAGCTTCTCACTGTGTCACCAAGCTCAGAGTTGCTGTAGCTGGTTCACAATACAGCAAACTCACACCCCTTGAAAGGTCAGCAGGACCAGTTGCAACCGCAATGGTCCTTCATGGTACACTCTGTATACAGAGAAGATTAAGTTTGAGGGTTATGTTTTTCTCTTTTCCCTTTTTTTTAAGCCTCTGTCCCAGAGGGGTTTTACTTAAGACTGATTTCCTTCAAAGCACCTAGAATAAAATGAAGTGCACATGGTAGTAGCAGCTTGGCATCAAACCACCATCAGGTTCTTCTGGTCTTAGCTGACAGCAGCATTGTATAAAATGTTCCTGGTAACGTGCATTTTCCATCCTACCTAGAAGTATGGACCTGAGGCTGCCTCATGGATCTCACCAATTAGGGTGCAGCACTTCTGAGGTGAGAGATGTGGTAGCTACATCTTACAGGGCTCTTGCAGCCAGCAGGACCATAGAGATGTGGGGCAGCTGCTTCAGCATGGTGAGGGGAGGCAGCAGAGCTGGAAGCACCCCGAGCTGGAGAGTGTCATGGTGCTTCTCAGCTCAGCAGGGAAAGCAAGCACTGACCCTGATCTGCTGGGAAATAGCTGGTGCTGGGGTCCTCGGACAGGACAACGTGGTGGAACTACCTGCTTAGGGGTTTTGGTCACTCCCTTTGATGGTGCTCCCTGCTTCTGCTGCAGCATACCATTGGGGAGGGTCACCGAGCAAGCTGATGAGCTGTGAGCCCATCTCTCCAGCACAAACATCAAGGTGAAAGGGGCAGGGGAAAAAAAAAACCCTCCCAAACAAACCCAAACCTGACCTGCCTTTTAGTGGCATCACTGGGTTTCATCCAGCTTCTGTAGCCTGAAAAGGAACCTGAGATTAAACAACTGCAAGTGTTGGGTAACATCTGCCTGCTACAAAATCTGGTGTTTTGCACCCAAACTGCGAAGCACAGGATGCACCGACAGACCCTGCCAAGCAGGTTGGCAGCAAAAGCAGAGCCCAGGTCTCCTGTGTGGTAATCCAGCCTGTTGGGCATAATCCCTTCCCCGTGGCCTCCAGGCTGTGCAGAACTCATGTTAAAGCCTGCATGGGTTATATTTTTCATGTTCAGTAAAATTTGACTCAATTTGTGCCAAAAAATTTTCAAGATTCTCCCTCCCTTGTCCCCCGTGAGTTATGTTTCCTTGAAAAAACCACAACCCTCTTTAAGTACCTTAGAAATGCACCATAAGCATTAAGCCAGCGCTAGACAATAATAAATGAGGCAAATGACACGCCAGGATGTGCTGGTGATAATGTTTTCCACTGAAGATGGGAGCAGTGAAATTTTCCAGCATAACAAGAGGGACCGTTCCCCCCACCCCGCGCAAAACACGAGGGAACTCCACCTCCCGCCCCGCTCCTGCAAACCTTCACCCATCTGAGAACGTCCCAGGAGGGACACACGAAGCCACCCGTGAAGCTCACCGAGGTTGGCCAGCCCAGCCATGGCTGACCTTTAAATCCATCTTTTCTTGTCTGCATGGCCAAGAGGAAATCACGTGTGTGGCACGAGCCTGACCCAGAAATATTGCAGGGAGCAGGATATTTTGTGCGAATAAGGAAGGGCAGGGTCTGCAAGATGAATCATCGAAACAATAATTATCCTGAGGAAAAGCCTTGGAGGGTGGATTAACCGTGATAACTGCCCTTTCAAGGTAACAACAATGCGACCCGTCAGCTCTTCTCAACCGCTAAGAACAAAAAAGTACTTTAGCACAAGACATAAAAATCAAAATTATGGAAGTTCAGAAGAAGAGATTGGCCAAGGAGGCATCCTTCACTTCCCAGCGGCTCTGACTTCAGCCTGCGATTGTTAGACAATCTGCCCCAAGAATTGCTCCAGAAATTATTTTTAGCACACCAGGAGCTTTCGGTGAAAATAAATAAAGGGACAGACAGTTGCTATAAAGACAGGAAACAAACTTCAGAAACTATTTAGCTTTTGGCTGAGCAGGGCAGCTGAATTACACAGTTCCTGAGCGTGCATCAGTCTCCGATAAGATGAACTCCAAATGATAGTTTGATTTTCTTTCCTCCGATCTGCCCACTTATAACATCAGGGTCAGAGCTTTGTGATGACTCCACACCTGGAGCAAACACCACAGCCAGGGATCTCAGGGTGCTGCAGTTCCTGCCTGCACCTCTGGGACCTGTTTCCATGGAATGTACCTTCTGGCTCTGTCCAAGTCCCTGAAAGGAGGGTGGAGAGAGGTGGGGGTGGGTCTGTTCAACCAAGGAACAAGGGACAGGACAAGAGGAAATGGCCTCCAGTTGCACCAAGGGCAGTTGAGATTGGATATGAGGAAGAATTTCTTTGCTGAAAGGGTTCTCAGGCATTGGAAGGGGTTGCCCAGGGCAGTGGTGGAGTCCCCATCCCTGGAGGGCTTGAAGAGTTGTGTGCTGAGGGACATGGGTTTGTCAGGGACTAAACCATCCCTGGATGTAGGGATGAGTCCGCCCTCAGCAAGTTTGCTGATGACACGATGTTGGGAGGAGTGGCTGACACACCAGAAGGCTGTGCTGCCATTCAGAGAGACCTGGACAGGCTGGAGAGCTGGGCAGAAAGGAACCTGATGAGGTTCAACAAGAGCAAGTGCCCAGGCACCAGTACAGGTTGGGGGTGACCTGCTGGAGAGGAGCTCTGTGCAAAAGGACCTGGGTGTGCTGGTGGACAGCAGGTTGGCCATGAGCCAGCAGTGTGTCCTGCGGCCAAGAAGGCCAATGGTCTCCTGTAGGGCATTAAAAAGTGTGGCGAGTAGGTCAAGAGAGGTTCTCCTCCTTGCCAACTTGCAGTTTTTCACCTGGTTATCTCCCTCAAGTCTGCTTTGAATATCAGATCTGCCACAGCCTTGTCTGTGCTGCACCTCCACCCACCTCCTGGGCTGGTGAAAGTGATGGTGGTACTTCTAGAATCCCAGACTGGTTTGGGTTGGAAGGGACCTTAAAGCTCATTCAGTTCCAACCCTCCTGCCATCAGCAGGGACACCTTCCACTAGACCAGGTTGCTCAAAGCCTCATCCAACCTGGCCGAGAACACTTCCAGGGAGGAGCAGCCACAGCTTCTCTGGCCAACCTGGGACACTGTCTCACCACCCTCACAGTGAAGAACTTCTTCCTAATATCTCATCTAAACCTCCCCTCTTTCAGCTTAAACCCATTTCCCCTGGTTCTGCAAGCGCTGCCTGGTGTGGATGCCTTGGTGCTTCTCAGAGTGAGAGCTGGACCAAAAATGCATCTGGGGTCACTCAAGCTCTGTACTGCACCTGAACAGAAGAACTTGCTGCAGCGACACCATTTGGGGGTAAATAAACCAGAATTTGGAAGATAAAACCTCAGGTGATCCATACTCTGCTTCTGAGGCAAAGGGAGCTGCACTCAGAGCTGCCCCTGCACATTCCTCACCTGATGTGGAAGAAGTTCTACCTTGCACACGGTCTGCACTCACAAGGAATGTGCTGTCAGGCTGGCACCGGTGTGCACCAGAAAAGGCTCTTCCTGCTCTTCCCCGAGACCAGCGGAACGGCTGCCAGCAGCAAATGCCGCGATCGCCACGGAAAGTGAAACCATGGCGCTGAGGGGCAGAGAGAACCGGGGGAAGCTGCTTCTCAGGCTCTGCTCTTTCACCCGGGTATTGAGGACTCGGGCTCACAGTTACCACAAAATTCTCGTGCCCTTTACAACAGAAATCCAAGCTATAATTTTAATAATAAAATAAACAAAAGCATTTCCCTGTTCCAATGTTACGTGGATGCCTTTCCATCTCAATGCTCCCGAATTATGAGCAAGAGTAAACACGATGGTTGCAACTCACCATTACCAAAGCTGTTAACAGTTTTACATACCTCTGCCACAACTTCCTTCTGAACTAGACAGCCAGTGTCCTCTCATTTCTCCCCACAACCTTTCCCTGAACATCTTGAATGTCCGTTGTTTGGAGATGGGTCCCCCTGAAGGGTGGTCTGGGGGTAAGGTGAGGTCAGATTACTTAAACATCCTACTATTTTATTTGCTTGTTTAGCTGTACGTGGAGTTCCCTTCTGACCAAAGTGCCATCCCTCCCCTCTGTTTTTAATTTAAGGTTTAAAAATATGAAAATCATTTTGTTATGTCCCCAAAATATAAAAAAAAAAAAAAAAAAAAGGAAAAAAAAGCCCCCCCTGCAGCCACAGCCCTTCAGCTTGGACTCAGCCATGCCTCTCTCACTGATAGAACAAGAATAAAACATGTTATCAATTTGAACAGATCAGTTTCCTTTATGGTGGAGTTGTTTTCAGTGTGCTGTGATGTGGATGACAAAAGCCAAAGATATAAATGATCAACTGGAAGCTTAAATTAATTTTTCCTCAATTCTAAATTAGGAGAGTGAGTAATTGCTGCAGTAATCGCAAGCAGAGCCTGTTTATCAATGCCAGTGAATAATTGGCTATTAAACAATAGTGCACTTTGCCTTTGAACATTCCCAACACTCCAACAGGAAGCACACTGCCAGTTTTATATGAGCTCGGTGATTGATGAGAGGAGTGGCAGGATTACAAACGTGGTTTGGGGAAAAAAAAGCTTTCTGACATGTCTCCCCCCAAAAGCATCCCCTCTGCCTCCAGAGTTCTCCTCGCTGCAAGGATAAGCGCACCATGGGCTGAGATTACAGCATCTGAAGTCACAGGGCTGAAATAGCACCAGTCTAATTCTGTAATCAATCACGGCTGATTGCGGGCGGCCAAGCACCGGCCCTCGAGACCACAGCCAGGAGCTGCCTCTTGGTTGCTGTTTTTGTACACGTGTCCATCTGCCACCCGGCCATCGCTCTGACCTCACCCTTTGTTCACAGCAGCCTCTGGCCCTGTTATCTTCCTTATGCCCACCCAGTTTCCATGCCAAGCCTATCCTCTTCCCACCATGCTCCTCATCCCATCCTTTCACAACTCTGGATCGAGTCCCTGTCCTCCTGGCCAACCACCCTCTCCATCGACCCCTCACCTCCACCTGCTTTTCAGTGCCACCACTGCATTTCTTTCCTCTCCTGGCTGTTTCTGAGCTCTGCACACTCACCCCAGGCATCCCCAGCTCCTCCAGCTCTCGGGACCTCACTGTACTTTCTTCCTCTTCTGGACACCTTCTTTTCTCTGAAATTCCTGGATCAGGAGCAGACATGGTGCAAATGGTTGGGAGTCCCTCCTGTTCCTGCTGCTTCCAAGCCCTTTCTCTTGCCCAGCCTCTCCCCATCCTCCTCCAGGCTTGATTCAAAGTTCTTTCTCCTCCTCCCAGGTTCCCACACCCACTCCTGGTGGTGTCAGGTTCTGACATGACAACCCAACGAACTTCTTACATTGGCATCTCCATATCCTTGAGCCTTTGATTGATCTGCAGTCACTCTGACATGGTTCATCCACTGTGTTTTTCACCTAGCACTGCTCTTCCTCACCTCTCCACTATGCAAATTCCCCCTCTGGTCACTGCTCATCCAGATAATTAAATTAGTTTTTCTCTCCTCTTCTGTTTGCAGATCTCTCCTCCCTGTCCTTTTCTCAATCTGAAAATTGCTCATTTGCTTTCAAGCTTCATTTCAGCCCAGCCTAGACTACCATCCCTGAGCCTGGCCTACTGACTTCATTTCACTTTTTCTTTTTTCCCTCCTCCCCTGCAGCTATTAACACAGCAGCGAATTCATTCTCTCTACTTCTCCATACTGTCACCTTCTCAACTAAGCAGCTGTAAGGTCCAGCTGAATCTGAAGTGTATCTGCAACTCTGGCTGATGCAACTTCTCACTCCTCAACCGCTTTCTTCTCCTGTTCTCCCAGGAAATACGAGCTGACTGGTTCACCTCATCTCTGTGGTAGGGTACTGGTCTATTCTCCCTTCCAACAGCATCTCCATGCCATCTTGGTTTTCTTCACCCCTTTTAATTCTAATTATCCTTAACCCTTCTCATTTAACCTTGAATTCTTCAATTTCCCCTTCACTAACATCCTTTAGCATCTTTCTTTCAAATGTATCAGAAAGTCCTTTATTCCCTTCTTGCCCTTCCAGATATCGCTCTACCCCACAGCTCACTGCTGTTACAGTATCCTGATGTTCCTCCAACAGTTTCTGCCCTCACATCTTACCAAAACTTCTCTTGTCAAGGTCTCTCATACCTTCTTCTTATCAAGATTTCAGTCAGACGTTATTTCCGCTATCCTTCACTTTCTTTCAGCATGTTGACCACACTCTTCTTGAGATCTTGTTGTTTGGATTCTGCACCCCTCACCCTCTGCCTCCCATCACTCATTCAGCATGCTTGCTAAAGAGTCTTCTTCACCAACCTTGAACAGGTCTTGGCCTCTTTTCCTCTACCATCTCATTTCCAGGAACAAACCACCCACCAAACAAAACAAAAACCCCAAACTCATCTCCATGTCCAACTTTTCTGTAAGGTCACCTCTCATTTAGATCTACTTTTAACTCAGGCTTTTAAGAGGTTCACTGGGTAAACAACAACAAAACTCAGTCCATAAAATATTTCTTATCTAAAGAAGAAAAAGGTGTCTACTTGCATTGCATCAGCTAATGAAAAAGAGTAACTGCTTCAGAGAGTCCAGCACAGAGCCACCAAGATGATGAAGGGAGTGGAGCATCTCCCTGCTGAGGAAAGGCTGAGGGAGCTGGGGCTCTTTAGCTTGGAGAAGAGGAGACTGAGGGGTGACCTCATTAATGTTTATAAATATGTTCAGGGCGAATGTCAGGAGGATGGAGCCAGGCTCTTCTCAGTGATGCCCAATGGTAGGACAAGGGGCAATGGGTGTGAGCTGGAACACAGGAGGTTCTGCTTAAACTTGAGAAGAAACTTCTTTCCAGTGAGGGTGCCAGAGCCCTGGGACAGGCTGCCCAGGGAGGGTGTGGAGTCTCCTTCTCTGGAGACATTCAAGACCTGCCTGGACACCTTCCTGTGTGATCTCATTTAGGTTCCTGCTCTGGCAGGGGGATTGGACTGGATGATCTTTTGAGGTCCCTTCCAATCCCTGACATTCTGTGATTCTGTGATTTTCCTGGCTAAAGCAAAGCTCCTGCCCATACCTCCACATACCCCCACCTTCCTTCACGGCTGACAGCATGACTATGAGTGTTACTCACCCCACAACCCATCATGGCCTCTGGTCTCTCTCCTAATGCCCATATTAGGATTTCTCTCCTCCAAATGAGGTTTAATTCTTTCTGCACAAGGTCCTAAGGACTGACAGCCCCCCCCCAAAACGTCTGACATCTTGATTAGACTGCCAGTCTACTCTTGCTTTGCTCACCTCAATCCAACGCTCTGCAGCAGAGTTAGTTTCCTCACAGGAATTTTGACATACACTCCTCCTTTTGCATCCCTCTTCTGACACCTCCTCATTAGGATCAACCAGGAGTCACCTGCTTGACTTTGCTTTCGAGGCCCTTCATGACATACTATCAAGAAGCTGCTCTATTGCTGGTCCACTAGTGGACCAGTGGTCTTTATCCCTCACTATCATACTTCCAGGGAAGTGTTGTCTCTCTGGGTGCTGAGTTCCCACCCAGAGCTCCCCATCATTACTTGTAAAGTCACTTCACTCTTCTCCTCCAGCCACCGTGGCTGCTCCCCATACCGACGAGCACGGTTTCCTTTTTACTCTCTTGTCTTCCACACTCATCTACTTACACACAATAATGTTTTTCAAGGATGGGACCCTTTTCCTTCTGCACGTGTAGATGTTACTGCAGAAAGGGAACCTGCTGAATACACAGCTCTAGAGCACTATCAAGAAGCCCTGCCTCGCACAGCGCAGCGATCTGCGGCAGATGGAATTATCAATCTTCTATCACACACCCTTTATCAAACGTATTAATCCTCCAGGGATCCTTTCAGTCCGTGACCTTTGCTTGGTTCAAGCACGATGCCGACACCTTTCAAATGGCCCTTCCTCTCTGGTCCACAAGAAAATAATTTCACAGGAGCGTATACTTCTGTCTAAAGGGTTTGGATGTGCACTTACACGTGCCCTGGCCACGGCTCCCGGATGCCTCCCAGAAATACTCCAGTAAAGGCTGAATTTGTTGGTGTCTTTTCAGGTTTTCCCTTCTGACTAGCAGCGCAGCAAACATCCTCACTGATGAGAGCGCTCGCTCGGAGCAGAGCAGTGAGAACACGGCTGGAAAGCCATGTTAACCCGAACCACAAGGTAAAGGCTCCAGCTGGAAGTCACTCCTAGCTCAGAGAGCAGACACCAAGCATTTTGCTTATCCTCTGTGACTGTATGACAGTCTTGGACCAACATATGAAGCTTATTAGAAAAATTAGCAGTTTTGGCAGATTAGAACCAATAATTAAGGTGCTGAGTTGCCTCACCTGGCCATCAGAGAGGTGACCCCACCTCCAGCTCTGGTCTCAGTGACATCTGAGTGGCTGCACAGGAGCTGCAGCAGGAGGGCAGGGCAGCCTTGAAACTCGAGTCTCCTGATGCCAAGTCTGTTAATCTGGCTTAAACCAGCAAGCTCTGCTCGAGTCAGTGAGACCAGAACAACCCACGACCACCAAACCCCTGGCCCAGACCCCCAAAACAACCCCCAGCCCTCATGGCTGATTTGCTCCCGTGTTACATCATCTCAACTGTACAAAATACATGCTGGGACTCGATCACGTTGTCTTCTGTATCATTAGACCCCCAAGAGTTTACAGTTATGTTCTGATACCTTTAATTTATTTACTCCTCAATTACTGCTTGGAAATGTATAACTGGAGGGCTGTGTGGATCACTCTGAAGACATTACCAGGCCCGTGGTAAACATGTGTCTGTACAAGCAACCTTTCCAAAAACACGAATTAGCTTAGTCAAGCGTTTTCCATGAATGCATATTTGACAGATCAGTTAATATTGTTTACATAATTTTCAACTAAATATTGAATGGAAGCCTATTTTGCCTTCCATCTTGACCTAAAAATATGCCTCTGCGTAGGTAGATGGGGAAAAGTTCCTGGCTTTGCAAGGAGATAGGAAATTATTGATAAGAGCCCTGATACCTGCAATGCAATATCCCTTCCCAGGGTTCACAGGACTCCCCTAAAGCTCTCCTATTAGCAAAGGCTGTTTGAACAAACTTGGCTGGAAAACAAAATCTAGTTCAGTACTTTTCCTTTCTGTGTTTTTTTGGTTTGTTTTGTTTTTTTAACCTGCAGTGCTATTTTAAGCCCAGTTTTATGGTTCCAGTTTAGGCAATGGCTAAAACAGAAGGGAAAAAAGTGACAATATTTCATAAAGTTTATGTGCCTTGCTCATAGCTCTCTCCCACACCATGATATCACCACAGCCTCGTGCATTTCCAGTGACACCAGCAGCTTTGTAAAAGTGCATTTCAAATCTTTGAATAGGTGAAAAAAAGGGAAGCGTGGTTTTTTGAAAAAGACAGGTTTTGAGCTCTGCCGCTTTAACTACAGCTATAATTATAGTGATATTAACCTCACCAGTAATAGTGTCAAAATATCTTCTGCTGATTTGTAAGTACACGTTAGTCCGAAGTCAATCTCCATCAGAATAAAACATAGACCTGTGCCTTCCTCCCCATCATTCCACTTTCTCCACCCTTTCTCTCCTTCCTGCCGTGACACGGGCTTGCTTCCCCTGATCTCCACATGATTTCCTCATGCTATTTGTTACCCCTTCCCATGCACAACTTTGTGACTCCGCCCTGCACGCGTTCGGGGAATCGACAACACCCTTGTTGTCCAGGCCATGGTTCCCCACCCACCCACACGTGCTATCTGCTTTGCACATCACCGTCCCCAGCGCCAGCTTGGCCAACAAAGAGCTCATGTGGCTGTTTCAGTGAGTGGCGGCAAGCACAGCTCTGCTTCATCATCCTCCTCCTCACTCACTGCCCTGGTTGCTGTGAGCAACTGTCAGAGTTCAGCGTTATTCTGGGGCAAACCAGTGGCATCCAGCAGCTTTTGCCACCAGAAGACACACCAGCAGGACACCTGTGTTCAACCCCAGCTAACAAAGACATGGGTTTGACAACCAGTATCACAACCCAGCCCTCTCCCCTCGGCACCTGCTAGTGCCACTCCACCTCCCTAGACCTGGGCAGAATCAGAGAGCTTTGGCAACACCTTCTTTTAACAGCATCCCCAGCTCTCTGATTCTTACACCACTTGGTATTTATATTTATCTATATTTGTATTTTATTTCTTACATCACTTGGTATTTATACCACTGTGTCCTGTTTGCTGGATCAGATCCACGGTGTTTAAGACCTTTCTTTGGCAACAAAGAATCTGCTTTGATAGTTCATCTTTTCACCTTTGTGTCCATTAATAAATGTGTAAAGGAAATGGCAGGTTTTTGTTTATTTTTTTTTTTAAAGGCAAAAATAGTATTTGCCTAAGTGCATGCTGTGATAACTGAGGAATATTATTTTGTGCAAATGCAACATATTCCCCAGTGTGTTTGTAATGAGTAACCATATGGGGTAGAATCAGAAAAGTCTCCTGAAGAAACTGTGCAGGAAACAAAAAAAGCCCAGATGAGCAGCATCCCTGCAAATAAATAGCTGTGTTCATACCTGTCAGGTGGCAAAAGGTAAAAAAAAATTAAAAACTTTTAAAGAGAGCCATTGTAGAACTGGAGATCTCTGTGATGTGCAATGGGCACCTGGTGATACCTGCACATTGCTTGAGGGAGTAGGAGATGCAGCCCAGTGGGATTCATGCCCTTGGCTCAAAATGACTGGCAAGAAGAGTCAGTCTGCTCCTCTGATTCTGCTGGTGATGTTCAGGACTGCTGCTCAAGAGAGCACTTTACTTCATGGATATTAATCATTAGCTCCTTCTCTGGTAGGTGCAGCAAGTGCAGGGTCCAAACTCCAAGCAGTTGAGATGGCATCCAGGGGGGCACAAGCTGCAGCCCAGGCAGGGTTAAGCTCCACCACGTTTGGGAATACGGACCCAAGGCCAGGCCTGGTGCGTGCAGGAGTGTGGGGAAGCACTCCAAGTGCAGCGACGGAGGGTTCACCAGCCCTCCAGATAGCAAGAGATTTTCAAAACCACACATGAACAACCTCCAACTTCTCCTGCCTGTGTTTTTTTTTAACACTCAATAGAGTCAATGATGGTGTTTTCCCATAGGGAGACTACCTCAAGTCTGAGGCCCCAAACCTACAGTTTTACCCAGAAACAGGGCTGGATGGAGCTCACCAGTTCAGGTTTAGAGCAGCTTCATCAACCCACTGCTTTAGCCTTAATGCAAAGTATTCCCCCACCTGTACTTAGTTTAAAAAGTCTAAAAAAGTTTAAAAAGTAAAAAAAAAAAAAAAGTTTTTAAAAACCCCAAAAAGCTTAAAAAGTAAAAGTAAAAAGTTTAAAAAGTAAAAGTATAACCCAAAAAGTTTAAAAAGTAAAAAAACCCAAACCCAGAGAAACCCTGGACTCACAGACCTTGTTTTCAGGAGCTCCATCAGGCTGTATCCAGCTCCAAAATCCAGGAGATGCATTAGAGGCTCCAGCAGAGGAAGTCCTGCCTAGGCACTCACACACAGACCCAGCTCTGCACCAGAACCAGACTGACATAAACCAGCTGCAGAGTCACTAAAGAGCCAGCAGACTCTTGAGTCACACAAACAGAGCAACTTGTTCCTTACCCCAGATCTTCTACTGGCTTGTAGTCATCCCTAGTTTTCCTCATCCAGCTCTTATAACACTCTGAGTCCATCAGTTACTAACTAGATGAAGCTGCAGGTAATTAGCTCACAGGTACACCTGCTTGCCTAAACTCCTTCTGCCTGCTGGCTTGCACCAACTGCTGAGGTCACCACCTGCCTGGCTGGGATGGGCCCCACCTGGAGCCCACCTCAGAGGGACCTGGGCATCTGAGCTTCCCTCCAAAAGGGTGCAACCCTCCTCTGGGTCTCTCAAACGCCCATCCTGAGCTTGCCAGACACCTGTTTACACCACCACACACAAGGTGATTGATCACAAGCCATGTGTCACCTTTTTAATGCCACAAGAGTTCAAAACCAGACAAGATTGACTCTGGAGAGCCGCCCTGGTCCAGCGGTGCCATCAGCCCTGCCAGGCATGGACAGCGGCTCTTGCCCTTCCCGAGCTCTGACCTGCCGCATCCCCTGACGTAATTTACTCCTCAGAGAGGGAAACTCTGCAGCAAGCTATTGATTGCTCATTTTGCAGTCCCACAAATACATCTGTAAACTGAGAAGTTACTGTGGTTGCTGATGAGATGAGATATTGCGGGATTGGGCCAAGAAGAGCCCAGGAAATTCACTGCCTTTGTGAATGTTATTTATTCATTTTTTTAAACATCCTTTTAGGAGGTAGGAGATAGAATATAGGGAGCATTGGTATATTAACCTCCCATTTTGCTACTGAAAGGACTCTCCAGGCTGACTTCTCCAGAGGATGTTTTGACAACAAACCAGTGCAGCTATGATTAGCCTGATAAAAGGGAGCCAGAGCTGGAGTATTGATGGTACGTGCATCTAGGATCTAGTTACAAAATGGGCTTTTAACCACATTCTCCTGTGTGAATTCATGTTATCAGAGGCCATCTTAAAAAGAAAAAGAAAAAAAAGACAGGCAACCTTTCTTTTTCATTTTAGGTAAGTTTCTTGTATTTCTTTATGCTTATGAAAAATGAGACATTAATAACCTTGACCAGAACCACACACTGAGCAGACAGGCGTTGTGCAAACTTCCTTACTCAGCTTCACTAACCCTTGTCAGTGCAGAGACCAGGAGCAGTGGGGAAGCCCTTTAACCAGAGGGAACCACTGGATCCAGTTGTGGTTTTGTGAGGGAGTCCAGAAGGATTGTGTTGAAACCAACAGACTTTTCAAGCTTCTTTTTTTTTTTTTAATCTACTTTATTTTGAGAATACATTTACAGAGCTGATTAGCTAGCATACTAAATCACTGCGCTGCCTAACCCCAAAAAGCAACCCTGACAAACAATTAACAATAGAAACACCATTGTGGCAACAAGTGATGGATGGCCCAAGGGTGTAGTTTGGGCCTCGTCTTTGTTCAGAAGAAAGTTGCTGCTGCTAAATAAAGAAATGGGGAGTAAAAGGTGAGAGCGAACAGATCGTATCTGGAATAAAACTATTCGCTCTGCTTGAGGGAATGTTTCCTCATCGCAGCGAGCATCTCGGGAGAGACAGGCGAGCCCCATAGCTCAGGGCGGGCTCCGAGTCAGAAACTGCCAGGCACCAACCCTCCTTCTGCCATAGCCTGGGATGAACAGTATCCCAGGGCTTCTCCTCTCCCACCATGGGTGAAATTCGGCATCTGCTTGGGGGTAGGCTGAGTGGTGAGGTGGGGTCACTGTTCTCTCCCAGGTTGCACATTCAAGACTTGTGCATAGGAGAGACCCTCGATCTCGCTCTGACCTCCCTCGTTCCTGGGAGCTCCACCACAAACACCCGGCTGGGCATCCCGGTCTGTCTGCCAGCCCAAGAGCCACATCCCGGTGTGGCCAGGCTGCCTGATCTCTGCCCCAAGGGCTGCTGGCCACACGCTGGAGTGCTTTCCCCAGAAGCAGGGCCAGCCTCACTGTCCCAGCTGCCTCAGACTCTGTCTCAGAGTCAAGTGAAGGTGTTTGGAACAGGCTCAGCACTTCCAACAATGCGGACGACTGTGCTGCACAGAGGAGCAAAAGCTGCCTCCTAAGTTCCTGCAAAAACATTATCATAGAATCATAGAATCCCAGACTGGGCTGGGTTGGGAGGGACCTTAAAGCTCATCCAGTCCCAACCCCCCTGCCATCAGCAGGGACACCTTCCACTAGACCAGGTTGCTCAAAGCCTCATCCAACCTGGCCTTCAACACTTCCAGGCAGGAGCAGCCACAGCTTCTCTGGGCAACCTGGGACACTGTCTGACCACCCTCACAGTGAAGAACTTCTTCCTAATATCTAATCTAAACCTCCCCTCTTTCAGCTTAAACCCATTTCCCCTTGTTTTGTCACTAACTGCCCTTATGAAAACCTGAAGAGCCCAGAGAGCTGGATTCTCACCCGCAGACATCTTCTCATGAACCAGGAGCTCTGGGATTGTTCTTTAACCCTTTTAAGAACATGGTTTCAAGTTCATTTCTATTGCCACAGGCACTTTCCTGATTCCTGCTTTTCTGTCATTAATTTCTAATTGTTGTTCCAAGTTTTGTGTTAATTTACCAATCTGCCTATAAGTTATCGCTGTACTCTGTTAAGAGAAATAGAACAATTTATCATAATGCCTCATATTGATTTTATTATGCAGAGATTAGAAAGTAATAAATATATAGTGTAAAAAAGGAAGCTGGATGTACATGCATGCTAAACCAGGTGGTAGGTAAAGATTAGTTACAAGAGACCACTGGGAAGACCACAAGTTTGGAAGGACCATTTAAGGTCTACAACATTTTAAAAGGTGATTAAAATGTTCGAGAAACTTTGCCAAACAAGACAAACTACCCTTCCGTAATCTGCACAGGAATGTTATTTTATGTATGCTTCACATGCGCACGCACACATGCACTCAGGCTCATATATATCTAGGTCACCATTTTTTTAGGAACAAACAGAATAAGAGAAAGAAATTGATCAGCCCAGTAAATTATTTATCTTAATTTTCTGAGGAGGCTTTGCCATTTTCTGCTCTTACTGAACCCTAAGACAACAATTTACTCAGCCTTGACCTATCCCATAGCCCTGTGCTGTGTTAAACAGCCGACTCGCTGAGGCTGAATTAGACAAAACATTTATAGCTTCAGCATCAGAAATAAAAAAGATGCAAAAATGAAGTCGAAAGAGCTCCTGGATGGTATTTGAAGAGCCAGATCACTTAGCAGAGAATATGGACTGAAAGTTTAAATGATCTCCCTTTGTTTCTGTGTTCAGTGGTTCACTTTGGGGGTAGATTTGTTCTTTGGAAAGCAGGTTTAGTTTCAGGATGAGACTCCTGAGACTCTTTGTGCCCATTTCTGCTCAAGGACTATTGAACCAACGTGACCAATTGTACTAAGAGCAGGAAAAAAAAGCAACAACCCCCACCTCCACTGCGTGTGCCCAAGTCCCCTTCAGCAGCCACTCTCTTGCTCACCTGCAGTATTTTGGGGCTGTTTTGCCCAAGCCCTTAGGAGCCCATGTGGTGGCTCAGGATGCCATTGTACTGAGCTATACACGGAGGAAAAAATAAAAACCTTCATTCACAAACCCACACAGGCAAAACAGATGCTTTGGTGAGTGGCTGCAATGACAGGGCACGTTCTGACACCTGGGAAACTTCAGCTTGACGTGCAGAGGGGACAGCGCACTGAGCATATCCATGTTTCCTTATGGAACTCATAAAACTTCTGCTCCACTGCTGCTCCGTGTGGGACCAACCCACCTCGCCTGCGCCGCTGGCCTCTGTACCTCAGGAGTGGCGGGTCAGCATCTCTGTGTGTATTTGCTGCAGGTGTACGGGGTCCACCAGTTCTCCCAAATCCTCTGGCTGTGACACACCTGTCCCCATCGCTTCCCCACACACGCAGCCGGCAGCGGTGCTGGTGCGAGGTGCCTGTCCCAGCACCGTGTCTGGGGCTGGGGTCGCTGTTACCATCAACACAACACGTTCCTTGCTGACCCAAGGAGATGACAGGCAAACATAAATGGGAATAACGCCTTTCTGCCTGTCTCTGAACGGCACTTTCCTTTTCTGGGGGGGTTTCCCTCCCACCCAAAGAGGATATTCCCTAAGCCTTGAATTTGCTGCCCACGAACACGCGTTGCCCTATACCCGCGCTGTGCGCTCTGCCCGCTGGCTTGTGTCTGC
>NW_010309412.1:0-7500 GCF_000700745.2 Antrostomus carolinensis
ATTTCCAGTTCTTCTTGTTTATTCCCCATGCATTTATTAGATTATATTATTTTCAATGGTAATATTTCCTAGTATTTCACAAAAACTGTAGCCTAAACCATATAACAGACTTATGGAAAATCCACTGAAATAAGTGTAGGAGTCATATTGACTCTCAAATTTTTATATCATTCTGTTTTCATATCATGTCAATAAGCCAAATTCATTTATATGAGTGTAGGAAGTCACTAAATATGTGTCTAGAGCTAATATCAGTTCACTCTTGTAATATAGTTGTACTATGCCTGGAACAAAGGAAATACAAAGGTAAGGCTGCAGTGAATTCTATAATACTTGTCAGTTTACCTCTGTGGAATGAAACAAAGGTGCTTAACGTGTGAATGCGCTTAGTGTTCAAATCCTGCATATTAAACATAGCTTGTTTCTGAGTAATACTCAACTGAATTCCAAACGTTCTTTTAAAAAGTATTTTCATTGAGAGATCAAATATGTAAGCAGATTTTCAAAACTGACTTGGTATTGTGATTTCTAATGGTATTTAAGAATCGTGAGGTCTCCTAAGTCATAAACCTCTACTTTAAAAAAGAGTATGCTATTTATATGTATTCAGAAAGAATCCTGATAGCTTCATTTCATTGTAGGTTATATAGCTGGGAGAATTTTACACAAACTAGGTTGTCAGATAATTTAGTAGTTAATTTAGTAAAATCATTATTTAAAAATAAAACATTTAAAATTTCAGATTTAACATAAAAATATAGCAAGCACTGTCATGGAACAATTTCACACTGAGCAAGTAATTGGGAAAGTGTCTCTATTCAAAATAACTTGTGGTGAAGCTCACTGTCTCTACAAGAAGAGAAATTATAAGAGTCCAAAAAAAAAAGCTGGTTCCCAGCAGACCTATGGTTGGTGTGTCAGTGACCTGCCTGAAAAATTCCGGTTGTTTCAGGATCCCTGGGTGCAGAGTAGATCTGTAAAAACATGTTTCCTTCTCTATGAAAAACAATTTTCTTGAATAACTCACAATTTCCTTTCATGCTTTTCTATTTCATGTCAGTATTTTTACCCACAATTTTCCTCACTTTTTTCATCTTCCCCCCCCGCCCCGCCCCCTCCTTGGCCAGGTAGACCCAAACTCAATTTCTTAGTCCTTGAAAATGTCAGGAAAAATTTTACATGCATGATAAAAATGGAAAGAAAAAAAAAGTAGTTCTTATTGCCTTAGAAAACAATAAGAATGCAATTTTTTTTTTGGTGAATCTGGACTTGGACTATATCTATATACTTGTTTTCACATGAACATAGAGAAATATATAAGATAATGATCAATGCTGAAAGGCTGGTTATACAGTCATAGAAACTGAGCAAATCCTGAACCGTTTTTTACTAAAATTATACACTTGTTTCAGATATGTAAAATTATTCAAGTAAAAGTAATATTTGGGTAATTATCTGGAATCCATAGAAACATACTTTAGCCATACTTCTCTTTAAGTGCATTGTATGGCTTTATTTAAATAATGTTATATTACATTTTGGAAGGTAATAAGGTATACATGATCATAAATGTTATGCATGTTAAAACCTTTAGGTTATATAGTCTATCCTGACAACAGCACAGTGACTTTCCTTAAAGCATATTATTTGATGTTCTGTCCACTGTAATTTTAACTATTGCATCTAACTGGGCCACTGAATTTTTACACTGCTAAACTAGGTGCAGTATGAAGTACCAATTTGGAGCTTAGTGATGTGGTTAAAAAAACCACGGGAATAGGTCAAAACCAGCAAGGTTATTTCTTTTTTTTTACTTTCAACCTAATTCATGTTTGAAATTCAGTTGTGGTAATCGTGTTATTGGAAAATTGAAAAACAGACACTGGGGGCCACATCCTGCCATCACTCTGCATCTGAAACCCACACAAACAGCACTTAGAAAGCTGCCTGAAGAAGGGTGTCAGACTGTGCCCCTTCACTTTCAATTTTACTTATTCTACGTAATGGCAAACTTTCCCTTTAGAGACATATGCACTCCTCTTTCTGAAGAACACCAGACTCATATTCAAAGAAGTTTACTCTTTGTATTTATGGGGTTTTTAAAAATCTTTTAAGTCTTTAACTTGTTTTAATATTTTTTTCCCCCTACCCCTCAAGCTATCTAGCAGCATTTTGGATATATATAACAGTGACCAGGGAATGGCACCAGCTAATATGGGTCTCACAAATGCTTCTTGCCCACCTAATCTACCAGTAAAAAGGGAACTCACAGGTAAAAGAACTCTTGAGATTTTAGTATTTTATAATTTCTGAAGTGATGGTGTTTCTCTTAAAAGTTAAATAAATCTTACCCATGAAATAGATGTCTGTAATTAAATTCCTAAGAAATTTGAAGTTTGTAGTTTCATTTAAGGAAAAGTATAAAGACCAAAAAGAAATGTTTTCTTTCTGTTCTCCTCTTTAGCAATCCAGAAACCATGTTTGCCCCCTGTTTTTCATGAACATTATGCTTTTAATAAACCTAATTATTTCAGGAAACATAGTGGATTCTTCCATGTTAGCTCCTGAACAACAGTATAAATAAATTATTGTCTATTAAATTTGTTCCAGTGTAGAACAAATGGTTCTTTTAAAAACTTACAATAAGGCTATTCAAGGTAAATCTATATTAGTGGATTAACAACTTTAAAAGTTACATTCAATTAATCCAAAAAATGCTAACAACCATGTACAGTTTATTAGTGTCACTCAGAGGAAACAGTGAGCTTGTTCAATATTTTACAAATCTGATTAACTCATGCATTATGGGATATACAAATCCATATTCACATTAGTGTACTGTAAGTTTTTTCCTCATGTAAAATACAGAAAACTGGAGAAAAATAACCCTCCACAGCATTTCTATGTTTTTAAATAAAAATATGTAATAAAAATATCTTAAGCAACCTGCCAGACTTGCTCAAAAATTTAGTACTGCTAGAATACAGACTTGTTTATGATCTTGTTTAATAATAAAAAAGTAATGAAGTAAAAAGACTAGAAGGCTGCTCTTTGTGACAAGAGGCCATTTTGAAAAGGTGAAAGAAGTACTGGAATTGCAACTTAAGGACAGTTTTAATAAATGTTACTTTCTGTCAGAAGCAGATACACGAGCAATGGCAAAGGAGAGACAAAAAAAGGATAATCACAATCTCAGTAAGTATATGTTCATCTTCCATCTCATTAAATGGAATGTATGGGGAATGAAGAAATAATATACATTAGCTACCACATCTCTGCTCTTCCTCTAGATCAGCATCTTACAAGGGTGATCAAGTTGAACTCAGTCGGCAAACACAGCCAACTATACAGCTTTCTTCCCCGAAATTAATTTCTGTCTTCAACCTCTGTCTTTCAAAATATTTTTCATATTGTAATTAATTTCTTTCTATATCATCTCCCGCTACTATGTTTTTATTCTGCAGTTGTACATGTATCCTGCACACTTTACTTGATGTGTGTAAGAATTACTGTGCAAAACAGACAGAAAGGATTAAAAAAACAACAGTGAAAATCCATTCTTCATACCTTACTTACTGAAGCACCCAATGAGAGACTGTATCTGCCTATGGGTGATAGGAAGGAAAAAAAAAATACAGAGGTTATCAAATAACTTCTAAACACAATTTAAGCACTTAAAGTTGTGTAAATCTTCTGTCATGAAAGGAGGTCAGGGCAGGACTGGATGGTGCTCTGCCTCAGCTCTGATACACAAGCCTCCTAACCTCTGTAGGCTGGGATGCACTTCTGTTTCCTTTATGGAGAAAAGTGCAGCCATGTACTGCATTTCAGTTCTAGAGAAATAGTCTTGTATAATTTAGTCTTAGAACATAGTAAAATTCATAGTTCAGTGTCTAAATATTAAACTTATAAAAGTAAACAACATTTTGTTTTATCCAGAATAGAAAAAAAAAATCATTGTTATTGCTGAAAGAAGATTGCCTATGAAATTAGGCATTTTTTCCCTCTAAAGAGTAATTAAGAAAAAAAAACCAAAACAACCCACAAACAAACAACCCTGAAGGATTCTTTTTGGAAAGTGTTAAATAAAGCAATTACATTTTCCAGTTCTCCTTTCCACTTACTTTCAGGAGAAATAGTCTGGGATTTGAACTTGATGATCCTTATGGGTCCCTTCCAACTTGATATATTCTCTGATTCTACGAATTTAAACCTAAATTGGTAATTAGTTAACAGCCACTATTTATAACTTTATTCTCTGGCTATTCTGGTAATCCCAGAGAGATTTATAGCTTTACTTTCATGAAATTACATACCTGGAAGTATATATCCACTGGTACAATATGCTAGCAACTGCTGTGGACAACTTTCTGCGACTTGACTTTCCAGAAGGCATCCTTATTTCTGTCTGTACATTTTTGTGGATTGCAGGCAGACCATGTATATTTTAAAGCTGTTGTTAACACATCCTCTCTGAAGTGCCAGTGCAGCTGCAGCCTGTCTTGTTTGGGCAGGAATGGGGAATTTTTGCTGGAGTAGGAAAGGTAGTGGGTAGGAGTTTTCTGGAACTGCAAGGGGAAAGACAGACACATGCATACATTAGGGATGCCAGGTCTTACCATTGTCTCCATTGCTTATTTTGGCTCTGATATCATCCTTCCTGAACACAGAAGATATGTCTGTGAACTGTCCCTCATCACTGGCAAGTGAGCTGAAGACTGCATGCCAGGATGTTAGCATGCAGACATGCAACATCTCTTCTGGTTTGACTCCAAGTGCATATTTCAGAGCTCAAAGTCTCTCTGGAGATAGCTCTATGATTTGATGGCTTGGACATATTAATGCATTACATAGAAAGATTTTATTAGTGTGATTTACTTTTTTATAAGTACCAGGTTTTTTAGAGATGGTCTGAAAAATCACTTTTTGGATCTTAATTAGAATTATACAAACATTCACGTTTCAGGTTGAATTAAAGTCCATGTTTTACAGAAATGTACTTGTACCTCCTCATACCAAGGAATAACTAGAAAAAATTCCTTTTGAAAGGTAAGATCCTCAGTGAAACCATGACAAGGGATTTAAATTTAAGAAATTGAACCTCTTCTTTGTGTAATAGCAAGAGTTTAAACCATTACTAAATGTATTTGGTTTTTTGTTTGTTTGGGTATGTTTTGGTTTGGTTTGGTTTGGTTTGGTTTATTTTCCCCAAACAAAGAATTAAGAATGTAATGCTTGTTTCTTATATAGTCATCCTGTCTATGTAGTTAAAAAAAATAGTTTTCTGGATTAGCTTCGGTATAATTTGATACTTTAAATATTATTGATAACTCAGGATACGACTGCAAGTGTAACAGACATAAAACAGGAAAGCTCTATTGAAACATTTTTCCAAGCTTCAAAATTCCCCCCTTAATTCACTAACATAACCATTGGAAGTTTCTTCTCAGGAAAACTACAAAAATAGAAAAAATAATTCTGTAAATGTCCACTTGTAAATAAAATTTTTTCTTTGCCTGGTTTTAGAGATGATGCTTAGTTGACTATTTTTGATTAGTATCTTGCAGAGTTTTTACACACTATGAATATTAATTAAACAACAGCAATTATGTCATATGATTGTATAATTAATGCCTATTCTTTTCCTCTGTTTGGCTTGCCATTACTTTAGCGTCATTTAACAATACACTCAGGAGGATTGTAACTGTGTCTTCTGAATTCATGAGTCATGACTACGAAACCTGAGATGTGTTAATCTGTTGAGTGAAATTCCTGTTTTTAGAGAAAGACAAGTTAATATGTCTCACCAAGGCAGAACACTTCATCAGGGTAAATAAAAACACCTGTAGAGTTCCCTGAGCTGGAATTAGCTAGTGAGGAAGTAACTGACTGCCGCAGAAACCTAAGAGCCTCACACAGACAGGAAGAAAAAAGCACCTTTATGTATTGAAAGAAGTAAAGGACTAAAAGTGATGTATGTGATGGGGCTGAGACTGAAAGTTATATGCTTTCATGACTGTAAGAAGGTTGAAGTCAGCCTAGAAAGACCCACGAGAGCACCCCCGGCTGCACACTTTTAATTTAGCTCTACTAGGCTTTTTGTATTTATATTCAAAATTAGGACATTAGACTTTAAGCGTGGATCTCCATATGTTGATGAGGGGAGCATGCATCCATTCTGCCCATGTTCTAGGCTGGTCTGATCTGACAGAGTACAGTGGCATTAGCATAGTGAGCCCAAGGTAAGGTCTTCCAAGAAGCAAGGGATAAGACAAACAGCTCAATGCAATGCTTAGTGATGGACCAAAGCTGAATCCTCTCCATTCAGAGAGGTTTGGACTGAATCAAAGTACAATGTGGTGGGAGTGGACAAAAGCGTGAGTTCAGCTATTAGTACCACAACAAGACTATGTTCTCACTGAATATACTTTTTATGTCACAATATGGTACAAGAAATCCCCCAAATTGATGAGATGTCCATTGGACCTATCCAGTAGAAAATGAGAGGTTTCTGCATGTAAAAATAGCTGGATAAAAACTGGTGAGGGGGCAGAAAAGAATTATCTGTGAATTAGTGAAATGGGAGGTGGAAAGGTAACATATCCTTTGTGCAGAGAAGCACCACACGTTCCAGTCTGGGTACCAGTGCAAGCCAATAGAGTGGACTGAGAGCACAGAAAAGGGGAACTCATTTTAAGAGGCTTATACTCTGTTATTTCCTTTCTAACTAAACCAAGATAGCAGGCACAGTTTGTCTTAGAAGAAACATAAATTTAAATACAGAAAACAATTTTTTATTGTTTAAATTATGTTTTTCTTAAATTTCTGTGTGTTTTAAAAGTTACTGTAAACACACTTTTGCTGTCCACCACTGACGGAAACAGAGGTACTGGGGATGACTTGTTTCTGGGACAAAATCTTTTTCCATTTCAGTGAAGGGATATGGTTGCAGTTATGTATTCTCTGTGGTTTGCAATGCTGATAACTGTAGATAAGGGATAGTGAAGCTGTTAGCTGTGATTTGCCACAGGAGTTCTGTCAAAATATGAGATGCTGGTTGAGTTGTCTTTTGTCTCTGTTGAAATAATCAGCAAAATTCCATTAAGCTGAAAACTCCACTCTGTGGGAGCAGGGTAGAGAAAGGATACATAAACATCAGAACAAAATGTTAACTCACATTTAGACCAGATGTAGATATTTCATTCTCTAGAAGTCTAGTCATAAATGGGGGAGAAACTTACAGGTAGGGTAAGAAACAGAGATGGTACTAATCATGAAATTTGTCCCGAGAGTAAGTCAGAGACAAGTAAGAGATCTTGTTCACATATCTATTTGAGGAATAAATTTTCTGTACACTGACTGACTTGTTTTTAACTAATTAAAATGTTTTATGTTGAATTTCTCCAAGAATATTTCACCATTAATTTAGTAACTGTTTCTTTTTAACAGTTGAGAGAAGAAGAAGGTATAATATTAATTACCGAATCAAGGAGCTTGGCA
>NW_010309412.1:11201-21310 GCF_000700745.2 Antrostomus carolinensis
ATTTGTTATTAGTAACTGCTCTGTGGCTGAAAATCTGTGTGACTATCACTCTCTCCCAAACTCTGTTTTCATTAATTAGTTTTAATCTTAGATGACCAGATGCTCTCATCCTTCCTACAGGAGTTCAACTTCTGTAAACTAGTCAAACTCCTTTGACTTCAATAAAGTTACCTTAATGAAAATGAGCTGAAGATCAATCTCATGACTATATTTCTATTCTCCTAAATGAGAAACTCTCCTAGGTGAGAGTTACACATTTTGGTCTGGGCATTTGAGATTTGTAGAGAGATTCAGCTGGTAATTTTAGGAGGAGATAGAGTTCATAGACTAATAAAACACAATGTGTTTTTTACTTATTTTCTACTTTTCCATACAAATGTTAAGCGTGGTAGACCTCTGTTAATTAAACTAGATAACACATGCATAGCTTGCTAAAAATTTCAAATCATTGTACCACATGCACACAGAGAGACAAAGACAAAATCCTTTGCAGAGGTCATTGCTGAATGGCCAGACCTGCAAAACTTTTTACTGCTCTCAACTAACTTGTTTCATGTGCAGAGTTGTCCATGTGTTTCAGTATTTAGAGGGTGGAGCCTTACATATGTACAATAAAAATAA
Organism: Antrostomus carolinensis; assembly: GCF_000700745.2. NCBI lineage: Eukaryota > Metazoa > Chordata > Aves > Caprimulgiformes > Caprimulgidae > Antrostomus > Antrostomus carolinensis. The sequence continues at coordinate 11,823 of NW_010309412.1, forward strand.
AGAATAAGGAAAAAAAGAAGAATTAATAAACAGTGAAAGAGTAAAATAAAATAAAATAAAAAATCCTGCCATCTCCAAGGACTAGTTGATCTATATCTAACTTCACAGGTTGCCAAAACAGTTATGAATGCAACTGGTCTGTCTGTTTTTATAAAGCAGTTTCCAATAAAATGACTAACAACTTCCAGTGGCTGGTCAGTTTTTAAAGACTCTCAGACAGGTTTGTAGGCCTTGTAATTTCAAGTTTTATCTCTATTATATACTAAGCAAGCATAATATATAAATAATTAAAAAGCAAACCCCACAATTTCCTAGTGCCACTTATAACCTTTTTTTCGGATAGTTTTATTGGCACCAAATTTTGAATTCAGCATTTTCAAAGAAATAACAGAAACCATTAACTGATCAGAGAATTAGTGTCCTTGGATTTAATCCGTCTTCAAATACTGAGGCGTTTTTCTTCCCATCACAGATGAATCTGCTTGCCTGCCTGCTAAGCAGAGCTAGATGCATTGCAGTCTATTGCTATGCAGGTGCCTCCTCCATGCTATTCCCCCCTACACATTTGCCTTCATCCTCACTAGTTATATTGCTACTCTTCCAACTCTGCACATCTGCATAGAGCCCCTGTTTCTCCATAGCACTGTACTGTGACTGCTGTATGATGTTTTGAGCTAGAATGGATGGAGACTGTCTGTGATGCAGAACCAGCACAGACATCTTCAGTATTTTCTTTTGCTGCTGATATAAATTAGAGAGACATGGAGTGGAAGACAGGTTGACTTCTAAGGTCACAAGTGGACCCTTTGCTGTGTTGTCTTCAGACATTGGAAAACTTAACTTCAATATTCCTCATTTAGTAAGATACTGATCAGCATATGTACATACAAGTAGAGATGTAGAAGATATGTGGGATACATGCACACGCACAGACACACAGACACACATAAAATAACAGAGTCTCTGGAATAATAGCAGTAACCACAGCATTTTCATCCTAGATCTCCCTGATAGTTTTGCCTCTCAAATTTGTAAATACTACCACAAGAGATATCTGTCCATATGTATCTTATGCAGAAGCTGACCAAATCCATCACTCTGGCATTTTGAATCCAGGAATTACCCCTCCAGTGAAGATTAATTTCAACCTGTGAGAAAAAATATCATTACCATACCCATTAAAAAAGATTCCAAATACATTAATGAATATATACTTTATTCATATGTCAATCAGAAAAATTAACTAAAAATATTTTCTCAATTTGATGTTTAATTTATAACATTTTATAACTGACATGAAATTGTTTGTGAAATCACTATGAAATATTTGCCAAATATGTGTTAGATGCATATTTTTCTCCTGCTGTTACAAGTCTTAATTATTTCCATTTTGCCAGCTATGGATTAATTTTTAATTTTGTAGTGCTACATTTTTATATTCAGACCATCAACTGACCCCCTTGCCTAGGCAGATTGTGTTTCTACAGAGTTTATGTAGAAGTCTTCTTATCACTGCAGTGCTTTTCAAAGTGGCCACGAAAATGTCTCAAATCAGTCATTTCCACTTGAAATGAAACAAAAAACTACTGTAATTCTGAGCTATGTATAGCTCATATCTGAGATGGCAGTGGCAATTCCCAGTTTGAAATGTTGTCCTAACTTCAGCTGTTCCCATTTATTCAGGAGTACTCTGGTGTAGACTGACAGGCATCTCGCTGCCTTTCAAACTCTGCTTCATTTCAGGTGTAAATAGAGACCTCAGTATTTTACCTAACTTTCCAAAGAGACCTGAAGAAAACAAGATTATAATGTGGTGATTGCAGTCAAAGATTTGTCCAGAAAAAAACCATCATGCATACTAAAAGCTTCCTTAACCTTTATAGTTTGAACATAGGTATCCCACATGTGAGGAGAAAGTCCTCTCCTAGGAGGGAGTCCATGGGATGTTGGCAGGAAAATGTTCTGTCCTCCCACCTCGGCAAGAAGTACAGAGAGAGGAACGAGGAGGCAGAGGGACTGCCAAGAGATGATTCAGCTGTCATGAGGGAGACAGATTCTGCTCTTGGCTCCCACTCACACCTCTGCTTTAGTTTTTTTGGACAGGGATGGTCTAAATCAGAATGTATACCCACTTCAACAAACAGACATTGATGTTTTGGCTTTGCAGACAGCAGGGTCTGAGACAATAATTATTTTCTCTCCGACCTCACCTTCTAATCCCAAAAGCTGTGCATTCCTGGCCCACATCACTAAGACCAGTGGATGTCTCAGTGTTCTGGAGCCCCACGGTTTTTGTGCTGTCCAGAGAGGACAAGTGATGTGGATTTGAGCCCTCTCTGATCAAAAAGCTGGTCCTCTCAAATCTCTAGGAAATTATCTAAGTTCTAGGATCTGTTTAAATACTGTGATGCTTCATCACAAATAATTTTCCATCTTCTTCTGAGCATCTTTAAAGCTAACAGCTCCATAAATTTTTGTCCCTAGTACAGTGGACCAGGAAAGGCCAGGTGGTCTGGGTCCCCAAATACAGTACCTGTCTGGCTTTTGCCCTATGCACTCAGTAAAAAGACAACTGCCTTGGCTTAGCTTTGGGATAAGGGTGCAAGGTTCCCTAGCTTTGGGATAAGGGTGCAAGGTTCCCTAGGCACATATTCTGAGGGGCTGGATGTAAAGCATAGACACTTCTGCAATAAATCCAGTCCAGCTCACATTTGTACTCACCATAGGTGAGCACGTGAACAGGAACCAGTCTCATTAACTAAAGCAGCCAAGGAATAATTGAAAGTGACAACTGACTGGAGTATAATTTATATTTCTTTTTGACTCTATAAATGACAGCATATAAGTATATGTATTTGGAATAAGTACTAAAAAAATGCACTAAGGTGGTTACTTGTCACTCCCAATCTCAGATTCTTTTTTCCTTCTCAGAGTTGTCTTATAGGACCAGACCCTCTGCCAATCAATCTAAGCCATCTTACAGTAAAGTGAATAGTGGATAGTAGATAAAGGTGGACAAACCCTTTTGTCTGGATATTTAATGCAGTGGGCCTATCCTGTATCATAGAACACTGAACTTTATTAGAAATTAAACATTTTCTACAGATTTAATTCTTGTTCCAGGGCCTCCAAGACCTTACGTAAAGAAATACATGGAAAGTTTATAAATGGGTACATGAAAGTCCTTTAACAGATTAATTTGAACAAGTGTATTGCTAGTAAGACTGCTTGTGAGCTGGAAGTTAAACCCTGATTTCCTGAATGATGGACAAGTTTTTTATTTGTTTTGGTTTGGGGGTTTTTTTGAAAGGCTTTTATTTTTAGTTGGAGTCTGCATGTAGCTGTGAATTTTAACTTGGTTTGTATGGTTTCAAGAGTTTTTGGCATTCTGTAGCCATTATGGTTCCAAAAGTGTGATTTGTCTGGTCTATCATCAATGAAGAGTGACATTCAGCACACACCGTTTATCAACAAGCATAAACGCAGACTCATTAGTAAGTCAGGTAAAAGGAGTAGTATATTCAAAATGATCTTTAAAAATTTAGGCTTAAGTCCTCAGTAATGTATATTTCCTAGTTCATTAATGCAGAAATACTGCACATAGATTTTAATCTTAGAGTTAATAATAAAAGCAATTTTCACTAAAAATATAAAAACTGTAATGGTAGAATCATGATATTGCATTTAGCTCTCCCACAAAAAGTCACTTTATTACTTTCTTTTGACACTTATTTTCATTCTGGGATTAATTTTACTATATAAGGGCTTCTTAACTATTCTATTAAAATTTCCATTCAGAAGCAATAATATCTAAGAGTGAATAATAGTCATGTAAATCATTATTTCATATTAATGTAAAAGATTTTGTAAGTTCTTATGAATTCTGCTGACATGCACAATTGTGAAAAGGTTATCTCTACATTCTGCAGTGATATGCGCTGGAACAAAGGAACTATTTTAAAAGCATCAGTGGAGTACATCAAGTGGCTACAAAAAGAACAACAGAGAGCCAGAGAATTAGAACACAGGCAAAAGAAATTAGAGCATGCTAACAGAAGACTTCTACTCCGAATTCAGGTTTGTAAAAGAGTGTCAACATGAACTACAAAGCTTTCTCAGTACTTATCCCTCATCAACTTTTATTAATCTACATCATTTTTCCACAGATGACATTTATTAAAAATGAATTGGCTTTCCCTATTTATTGCTGTGAATATTGGGGAAGGGGTATTTTTTCAATTCCTGGGAAATGCCTTTGGTGATTAGACCTTACGTAAAGGAATACATATAAAGTTAATAAATTATTTGTACAAAGTTTCCTTATGTATGTGTTGAAGCCAGAGAAAGACAAAAAAGGAAGCAAAACAGTATACAGCCAAAAATCAATACTGCACACAATATTTTTGTCAGGATTTTAATTTTACCTTTGTAACCATTTCATACATTACATTTCCTTGGGTATAGTATGCCATGTTATATCTGCTTGTGACATGAAGCAACAGAATATAGCCCTGCATGGCTTGAAATGTAAAATTTTAATGTAGACACGTATGAAGTTAGAGATTGATAGATAGACGTAGAGACAGAAAGACAGACGTTATCAGTCATCCTTTATATCGTGATTTACATGTATATCTGTATATCATAAGCATCATCAAGTAGAGTATCTTCTGTTTCACTGGATAGCAGTGGATAACAAACTAGAAAGTTGCAACATTTTTCTGTCACCTTTATTGGGTTCAGTATGCGATGGTTTTAGAGAGGCTGTCCTACCTCTTATGTTCCCATAGGACAGTTGCTTAATGACAGGAGGGGAAATAAAAAGAAAAATACTCGAGTGGCAAATTTTCATAGATTAACTATTTCGTATTCTAAAACGTAGTCTCACAACTGGACAAAAGGTATAATTAATTTGCATGTATGGTCCATATACTTTTTGTAATAGTTCTGAAGACAGTGGTTTGTCTTTTAAAGTCATTATGTAATTGTTTTGTTTGAAATGTTAGGAACTAGAGATCCAGGCACGTGCACATGGCCTTCCAGTCATATCTTCACTCAGTGCTGTCGATTTAGCTGCACGGGTCATCAAGCAACAGTCTTATCCAGAGGAGAACTCTGTAGACTACTCTCAACAAATACCTCTGGCACATGGAACAAATTCTGACATTTGTGATGGATCCACAGCCTTTTCTGATCCACTTTCGCACTTCACGGATTTGTCCTTCAGTGCAGCATTAAAAGAAGAGCATCGGCTAGAGGAAATTTTACTGGATGACACAGTGTCGCCATTTGGAACAGACCCACTCTTGTCCTCCACATCCCCAGCTGCATCAAAAGAGAGCAGCAGGAGAAGCAGCTTTAGCACAGATGATGGAAATGATTTATAAAAGCAGAAAGGGCCTCATACTTCTCTAAACCACTTGGTAGAGGACTGAGTTGAATGTAAGCATAGTGTTTGTGCTTATTTTAAATATGAATAAGGAAAGCTACTGTGAAGACAAGTTACTACATGAAAAGGTTTTAAATCAACCCTTACTTCACAGGAAAATGAAATGGACATGAACTCATATCACTTTACCCCAAATTCACACCCTCTGTTCATAGCTGACATTTGCACAAATCTTTCTTCACTGGGAACATTTTTACTATCATTCCATTATTTTTTATAGCAGTATAATAATGGTTACCACAAAAGGAACACCCATGTTACAAAAGTGTGTTCAAACTCTCTCTTCAATCTGCGTTCACTTTTCTCTGCTATAAACACAAATTTTAGTCATTTGTTAATTTCTTTTTTTATATATAACTAAAAATTCTAGAAAACCTGAAGCAATAAGGACCTATATAACCTGGGAACTACAGAGATGTTACAGGTTTTAAAATCTGAAAAAACAGACAGTAATGCTTTCATACAAGTGAAGTGAGCATGAAATTTAAAAGGAGAAAATCCATTAAGCTTTTCATGGAATTTAATTTTTAAAAATTTCATTTGTAGGAAAACGAACAGACTTTGAATATATATTTTAATGATACAGAAGAAAAAAGGAAACTAACATAATGACAGGGACTTGAACCCAGACAGAAAACGATATGACATTCAACAGAAAGACTGTATGGATGTACAAGACTCAACAAAAATACTCTGTGTTAAATTTAGCACAATTTAAAGCAATCACTACTGGTAACAGTGCTATGTCAGCTGCTTACTCCAAGAATGTTCAAACTGTGTCCTTTTTTGTGTGGAAGAAATCAGAATTCAGAGACATGACAGTGTGCTTCTGGACAACACTTTCAGTTTTTCCAAAGGGTCTCTACTTTATCCATATGCATGCCTTTGATCCATTTGGAAAAGGAGGGAAATGACAAGATCCCCACTGCATACACTTGAAACTAACATAATTTAATTTTAAATTTGGCTTAGAAAAGATGAGAAGGAAAACTTTTCAAACTGAAGGAGGTATTCAGAAGTGTTGATGTGATGCTTCTTATAACTAGCTTGCTAGGGGAGGTGTTCAGAAAACATGTTTTGATGACTCAGTAAAGGCTTGGCAGTTAGAGGGCAGGTAGAAGGCATATCATTTCTATACATAGCGAAATTCTGGAGATTGATGTATGCTCCTGGAGGACATCAAGTGCAATCATTCTAATCGTAATATTAATACGTGGGAAAACAAGCTGGCACAGGTTCTTCATAGCTCTTCCTCAACCAGAGCCAAAAGATCACGTTAGGGAGTTCTTTAATGATTCAAAATATGTCAAAAGTGTGTATTAATTTTGCTGCCACTGAGCCTACTTCACACCCCAAAAGTGGCACAGGACTGGAAATAGTAAGAAGATATTAAAATGGATTGTTGATTGCATTAACGTTTTAAATGTATTTAAATATATTATCCAAGAACAGAGCAATTGTTTCTTCCTGTTGTCTCTTCTGTTACTGGTACCTGGGTCATCCTCACAGTCACTGTGAGGTTTGTGTTCCTCCAGGGCCATAGTCCATTCCTGACCAACCTAGATATTGTCACGATATTTTCTTAATAGGAATGTTAGTAGTGGGATAATAAATTATATTCAGGTGATTATGAAAGATGATGGAGTATCCAATTTCACAATAATATTTATGTTTTTAGGAAACTCAAGGATTTCTATAAGCTTATACAAACTACTTGGATGTAAATTGAATAGAGCAGAACTGATCTTATTGCATATATGTGGGATCCCAGACAGCCCAGCACACACCTGACCCTCAGAAGAGGCTAGGATATGCTTCCACTTCATGGTTAAGAATAACAACAACAACAACAACCATCAGTCTTCTGGTAATTTTTTTTTTTTTTTTTTTAGCATGGAAGAAAGGAATGGAAAGACAAATGAATATTAATCAAATGTAATGAATGTAGAACCAATTAGAATTTTAATTGGAGTCCTTCTATAAATTAAGGTCATTAGAAAAGGAACCACTTTGTCATAGTTTTGCCAAAGACTAGCCAATATTGACATTTGAATACAAAATATTATGAATTAAAAGTAACATTTATACCTACATTATGTCTAGAGTAGGGTGCATATTGTCCATTTCAACTGATGAAAAAAGGGGATACTTGGTTGATATCAAATGCCATTTGTCCTTGTACTGCAGTTTCTACTACATTAGTTTTAAATACACCAGTGTGGATTGCTCATAACGGAGAAAAAGAAATTAAATATGAATGTATTACATGATTTTTCCATTGAACTTTTACATGGGACTTAGACCATACTTCTGAACTATATTGACTTTAAAGAACATCCTGAATTTCATCACTTTTATAAGCAGTGTTCTAAAAAAACATTATAGTGCATCCATTAAATTTTCAAAGTTGATTTTCATTCTTCTGACAATTGCTTCAGTCTGAAGTAAAAGATTTTTTTTCTCTTCCTGCATGAGAAACTTAACAGAAGATAGTGAATGCTTGTTTTTCCATATACCACATTGCACCTATCGTTAAACATATTCAACCTCTCTTCATTCACACAAAATCCCCAACCCCTTGCCCAAAACACTAGATGTATCCATACCTCTTGGTGTGTTTTTTTCTAGAAAGAATTAATCACAATTAGTATTTTAGCTAATAACTATAACCTGTATTACAGCATCACCCTTGAAATTAAGTGGTGATACAGGGTGCAAGAAGCAGTAATCTAGGACGCTGTGGGGCTAAATAGCTGGTACTGAAGGCGTGTAAGAGATGTATGTGCTGGTAATCATACCCTGGACTTTCTGGAGTGAGCACTCCCTCTTCCACCCCAGGTTTGGGGAGGCTACTGTGAAGCTGAGAGGGCCAACAGAGCAGAGCAGAACATGGTCCTACCAACTTGCAGAGAGGAATGGGATTTCATGGCTGCAGGGACAAATCCTGACGTCCTTCCTCAGGCAGAATTTCTTTGCTGTCCATGCAAGTTTTATTGGACTAAAAAGTTGTGCAAAAGAAATAATACTTTTTAGCCATTTCCTACAGAGATCTGTTTAATGAAATCTCATGAAAGAGATGCATAATATGTCTGTGGCTCTGGGCCTAGAAAAGAATTTGAAGAGTTACAGAATTTGACCTCAAGCAGGGCAGGGGGTGAGAGGAACTGGAGATTTTTGTCAAGATGCATTAAATTAGTTCTTGCTTGTTTTCAGTAGCAGCTGTTCAAAGCTGGTGGACATATTCCTACAGAATTTACAAAATAGTGGACTGATAAGGGAAAGGGAGTTGTAATATTAACATCCTGTTTAATTCATGAAATGGATATAGATACCATATTAAGAACAGAAACTTAAATTATTTCATTGTGTATAGCGTGGATAGTGTGAAGAGCTCCAGTAAGTGCAAACAGGTTTAACAAACAGGAACACTGTTGCTTTGTACAGTAAAATAACTACATATAATTCAGTCATTTAATCTTAATAAGAACATTGTTATTATAATGCCTTTTGACTTTAATAGGGCTGTATATATGAATGGAGGATGTAAAATTATTGTAATTTAAAATTGTGTTAAGTCTCTTAGATGAGTAAATGCATTTACATTGCTATTATGTGTCTGTAGAATATTTTTATAATAATTGCTATTTTTCATTGTTAACCATATAGTATCTTGTTTTCTAAGTCAATGTACGCAGACAGAATGTACTTTATTACACACTGTACATGCAAACTTTTTTTTAAATTACATTTTATACATGCTGTTATTTTATGTTTATTATAAGAATACAATTAAAGGACTGAAATTAAAACATTTTTTATATGTCCCTTGTGAAACTTCACTATCTGGTCTGTCAAAGAATGCCATCACAAGACAATATGGTAACATCCACTAAGAACATCTGAGATACCTAACAGACAAAACACTTCACAATTGCTAAACATTTAGTCCATTATGATACATCATGATCCAGTAGCCTCCCATTAATAAAAATAATTGATACATTCTTTAATATGGTCTCCTGCCATCTGCTTATTCCTG
>NW_010309412.1:21326-24738 GCF_000700745.2 Antrostomus carolinensis
GCGTTTTCAGAATGTTGCAAAATTGCTAGCAGGCATGATAATATCAGTTAAATCACTAAGAAGATCTACAAAAACCTTTTAATGTACTAGATGTTCCCCAGACAATCTAGGATAAACAGAATATTGTATTTTAAGATGTAAAACATTTTTTTAAAGCTGATAATTAGGTAGCATTTGGCACTAAAGATACTCTTACGTAATGAATTAAGTAAGGATTCAGGTTGCATTTTGAATTCCTAATACTGAAAGTGCTGCTTTCTTTAGAAGATATTTGGTGCTTTCTGTGCATGGAATGATGTAAAAGTTGTTAAGTAGTAATATATATTTTAGCTATAGTTTTGTGGTAGTTCATTGTTTCATGTAAAATAGTGTTCATAGTTTGTGTACATCAGATAAACATTCTATTTGTAATTAAGATGTTCTCTAGGCTATTTATTTCATCAAATCTTTAAGACACTCTGATCAATATTAAAACAGAATATTATTATAAATATTATTTAAAGTTCAGTGATTAGGTATGGAAAGAAGCTTTGCTTTTTTACATATTTATTATGCACTTAGGATTTGATCATAAAGGGTACTCAGCTCCTTTCTGAGGGACTGAGAGTTCTCAGTTCACTTTGAAGAAAAGCAATGCTCAGCCTGTTGCAGACTCAGACACTTAACGATTAAATAAACAGCATTAAAAAATAAAATCAAAAGTTATTTCAGAGATTAGAGAAGCACTATGTGATATGCTGCTTGATTAAAAGTAGTGATATTTGCCATTGACAGACAAACAGATTTAATGTCAGCATCATTTATAATGACAAACAATGGGAGATTAGAGGAAAATGTATGAAGCTGTGATAATAATCAGACCAAAAGTCTAATTACAAAGGAGGCTGCAGCAGACAAGTATGCTAAGGCTTATTGGTTAAATCACTGGTACCCATCAAGTTAAATATATATCGGTTTCATTAATTGGCAACCACAAGACAAGCATTCTATATTCAGGGCGGTGATGATTTTGATATAATCCACCACATTGTGGTTAAGTATATGATTCATGTAATAAGAAAAAGGTGCCTCCAGGCTATTGTTCCTAGCATGGATTAAAATTTACATATTGCTTCTCCTTATGTCAAAACATCTGGTGCCTGCAAATGCTAACATTTCGTTAAAAAGTTTCACAAGATAGGAAAAGTGGATTGGAAACATTGCATGTGAATCATTCAAGCATTATAATGGAATAAGAGGCTGTTATGAACAGGCATATTGAACAATAGTGTAGTCAAAGAGATTCATATGCTTATGAGTTTGATAGACAACACTTTGAATAAAAAGGGCAAATGTCCCAAATAATAAGAAATAATCTTTTTTTTTTCAAATGCCATTGAGATATATAATCTCTGTTACTTTCCAAACTACATTTTCCCCACAAATAAGATCCCAGTGCCTAAATATATGTACTTAGTGCTAAGATTGTGGCTAATACATTAATTTCATTAATGGAATTGAGTATGATGGCATCCTTAGCTGGCATGTAGTTTCCTCAGAAAATTTCATGGCTCTTGTTTTCTACTTTCCTATTTTATAGCAGAATATCAGGGTATAGCAGGGTAGAGGTCAAAAGATTTGGATGGCCAGCTATTGTTATCATCTTGCTTCCTTGGAAAACCTAGCAGTCCTTGCATCAGCACCTAGACTCTAGACTTTTTCCCTTTGATTTCTAGGTGGGACTTAAAATGTTAATTTGCACTTGTCAAAAAACCCCATTTTTTTAGTGCTAGGTTATCCAGAAGCTACATCACAGATTGCTGCAATTAGTAGATGCATTCATGTTGGAAACTTTCCTCCATGTGAAAGGAGGCAATAAACAGTGTTCTCTGTAAAGTGCCTTGATTCAAGTGATACTATATCTATTAATTTTTTTGAATTAAAACATAAACATTCCTGGACAGCTGCTGTGTTTGCAAAAGAGGAACCACTAAAAAAATAATGTCTCCCTCAAATTGCTTTTACATTTAAAAAACTTATTCCTTGGATTACAAATTTACTTTCTCTTTTAGGCCTCAGGAGTTCAAGTATGTAACATCTATGTGCTCTAAGTCACTCCCCAACGATACCCCAGAGATGTCCAAGGACCGTGTGTCTGTGCGATGCCGACAGCAGTGACGGCAATTGCTCTTTTCTGCAGCCAGTCCCATGGTCAGTGGAGTCAAATGAGCAAAGCCTCTGGTGGGGAACCCCATCCTCCCATCTCTCCAGGGAGGGACACCTCTCCCAGCCTCACCTTCCATCTGGATTTCCTCCTTGGAGCTGGCACAGGTCTCCTAATCATCCTGCCTAAAATCCAGAGTGGGGTCACTTTGCAACCCTACTAACACCTACCAGGTGCAAAATCCATAAGTACAAAACAGAGGTTACACAATCTGGTTGCCCATGATAGCAAGGAAGGATTAGGCTTGAGCTCCTTTGCAGCACTCCCAGGCTTCCTCCCTCAGAGCCTGAGGGGCTTTGAGCAAGAAGGTGGCCAAAGCCCAGCACAGGCTGAGAGCAATCCCTACTACAAACCCTGTGAGAACAGAAATTTTGTGAATGATGGTTAACAGGAGTTTTGGGTGGGTTTTTTTAAAGTATTTTACATAAACGTTTTTGTACATCGTATTTACTTGTACGGACTTGCCTTCAGTTACCATATGATTACAAATTATTTAAGTGTAATATAAAGAATTCAGAAAAAAATCTGTTAGCTGAGTAATTTACATACTCCCCCAGGAGCAGGCTGAGTTAAAGGGAATGTGTCTTTTTAAAAATGTAAGATGATAACATTAAATATTCTCAGCATAATGTCTTTTTATCAATTAGTTGGTCTGTGGCATAGGCACCTTTCCTCATCATTAGGAGGAGGAACATCACCTACATTGCTACAGAGCAATTAGGAAAGTCAAATGAATATCCAACGTCATTGCAGAAATACCATTCCACCATTGCCACTGGAAAACAGTTTCTCTTGCAGGACAGCTGATATACCGAGCCAGTTTGCTATAAAAACAAACTGACACAAAGTAATTTAGCCTTACTGCAAAGTAAAGTAAGCATGGTTAACTGTAAGCACGGACCAGAGAACTGAATTCTGCAATAAACACTCAAGGGGTGTTGTTTCCACTTGGGAATTTACACTCTAAATTACACTATATTTGACTTGCTCTTTTGCAGTGGGTAGAACATCCTTTGGGCAAGTGAAAGAAAAGCCTGAGACAACTGAGATTAAGGAGCATGGAAAACAAAAGAAGGCATTCTTGATCCCAAAATGTCACAAATGGGATCTGATGTACCCAAAGGACGATATCTGCTCAGGGCAGATGTCAGCCTGAAAAACAAGCAGGGGAGCACCAGGCTGGGCTCTGGCAGAGCCTTTCTCTTCAGC
>NW_010309412.1:24758-35019 GCF_000700745.2 Antrostomus carolinensis
TATTTACAGCTTCAGGTGAAGTAAGTTATGAGTACCTCTCCTCACTCACCTCTATCATATCATTCTCTCGCTTTTCAAACTGTGACAAATTCTGGAGGATAAACCACAAATGCTCTTCTCTCCCTTCCTTACTGCTTTTCCTCTTCCAGAAGCTGGTACAAGCATGAGGAGCATCAGCTCCTCCTGGTTGTCAGGAACCAGCTGCAGCCTCAGCTGAACCTGGCAGGTCAGTAGTTTAACAGGTTGGTAGCTGTGAAGCACTGACAATATGCTACTGTGACAAGTAATTATATGATTATTTAAAAGGCCAAAAATGTTTTTCTGTGTATCTTGAGGCTCAATATTACCAAGCATGGGAATAAAATCAACTTATTTGTCCTTTAAGCCTTGCCATTTCAGAGGAACTTAGGGTTCATGCTTAGTGTAGTGAAATCCAGTAATAAACAGAAGTTTGGTACTCTTAGGCCCCTGAAATCCCAAACTGGATGGTTGTTGGCTCCAGGCACTTTTAGTGTTATCAGGAGGTGCACATGGCTTGCCCTTGATAATCTTGTTGGTGAGAGCAGACTTTGCATCAAGGGCCTGTTGGCTTTACTGGGGACTTTCTTCTAAATAAGGGTTTTATACTTGAGCTTACAAAATGACCTTTTTGATAGGCCAATAAAAATATACTTTTTTCTTCAGCTGTCAGCCTCATGTTGTATTTTGCCAGTGTTGTAAGGCAGAGAAGTAAGTACATTTCACATGAAAATATTTGCAAAAATGTGCCTACTTGGTCTCTCTCCTTTAAAACCCACTTTCTGAAACAGTTGTCTGGGGTCTCAATACGGGTCATGCATTACTTTATTTTGGGGAACTAAATTCTTAAGAGAACAGAAAGCAAGTGACTTGTGACTGCTCACAAACTGTTTCTGGGAGACTACATCTTTCTTATTATTCTTTCTGTCCTTATGTAACTGTATTTTTAAAGTGATTGTGCTAGACTGTGGTACCAGCCAGAGAATTTAAAAGTGCAGAGAGTGATCTGATTGACAGCTGTCGCCCAAATCAGATTTATACATGTACTCTGAAATATGGACACAGATTCTGTGTACCAAAATAATTAAGATCGTCAGTGTCCTCCTCAAATTCAGTTCTGGTATGTGGAGCAAAGATGGTACTCAGAGAGTGACACAAGGAACTGATCTTGTAGAAAGCATTGCAGTAATATTGCACTTTCCCAGGCTTAAAGTTTCTTTCCTCCTTTATGAAGTAATTTCATAAACATTGCTTTTCTATTCCATTATTAGAGCAAATCTGCTAGGAAGAGGCTGTGGAAGTCCTATTCCTATTTAGCACAAGGCCCTGTGGTATCTTCCTTGTCTATAAAATATAGGGATACTTAGGTCTGTATTATAAATAATAATACATGTATGTGGTGCATGATTCCAGTGATGTAATTCAGTTTCAGGTTTTTACTGCCATTCATAAACTGCTTCAGCAGACCTCTTGTAATTTATGATATCAATAGAGCCCCTTAAATTACATCCTAGATTCTGCCACGTATTGCCCTATGAAAGAAAATGGCTTTGTATCCAATATCACTGTAAGAGGAGTGCTAAAGGGAGAATGAACCAAAAGTCAAGTGCCCTTTATTGAGAGCGAATATTGCCTTCACAGTGTGCAATATGTGAGAACTGAACACTTGAAAACAACTATGTATCCTCAACTTAATTGTTTGCTTTGAAACGATGTGAAGTTTCCTAGCACTGGTTTGAAATAAGCTTGTCAGGGTTACAAGAAAGGTGAGACCATCTTTCACTGTGCTGTATTTTTTGGACTCACAGTTTCTAACTCTGAGAACATCCGGGCAAAAAGCTGCTGCAAAATTTTGGCATTGTCCAGTCTGACTCAAGACCTTCTTTCTCTTGCCAGGGGCTGGCTGCCATGCCAGGACCTGCTGGGGGAGAGCAGAGCTCCCTGGCTAAAGAGATTGCTCCTGAAGCCCACATTGCCCAGGTAGAGATAACATTTGTATAGGAGCCAAATACTCTTGGCCCTAGTGTGAATGCACCAGCAGTTTTGAATATTTTCAGTCTTAACACGGCTAGAAGTTGTGTCTTCTGCCTTTGTTAAGGCAAGGCAATAAATCCCAATGCACACATTAGGAGATGGATCACAGCGTAGTAGACTATTGCCTCCACAGCTTTTTTTCCCTTTATTCGTCTTCCTCCTATAAACCCTCTGAGGAGGTCAAGAACTGCAGGTGGTGAGGGGGTGGAAAGGGGACTCTTCAAAACTAAGCAGAGAGAACTGGCTGATTTAGCACTGAGTTATTTTAATTCAGATGCTTTCTTCCTCTGCATTGTGTAAACCTTCCTTGAGCAGAGGAGTCCTGGGGGCAGTGGCTGGAGGGGATCGTTCACTGCCTTGGCTCCATCAAAGCTCTTCTGGGGACAGGGAGGCAGTGTGGAGGCACTGAACCCTGCTGGGGGACAGCTCATGTAGTTTCCCACCACAAGAATACTTTTATTCCTCTCTAAGGAATGACCTACTACTGCTAAAAATCAACAGAAAATAAAGTTGTATAGAAGCTGTACTTGCAGAACCAGCTGAACTGCTTCTGGTTTCACAACAGCAAGCACATTCAGTAGTTTGCTGTGTTTCAGCAATGAAAGCCATTTGTATTAGACATTAAAGCTGAATTCAGAAGAAACCCTATAGCCAAAATATTTGAAATGTTAATAGGATTTTTAGTAGGTTATTGTTAATACTTATAGAATTATAGAATCACTTGTGGGTACCTCTGATTTTTCAAAGTATTTAAATGGAGTTTGACCTTGATTGTTACCTCTGATAAAAGGTGGCTTTAGAGCTGTTCTCTTGCAGAAGGTGCAAAAACCAGCCTTAGCTGGTTTTATATATGTAGGGGTTGTAGTTTTCAAAGCAGTTCAACTGATATTAGGGGAGCATGATCAGATTTATTTTGTCTAAACAACAGAGGAAACCTGAAGAAAATATTTGTTCTGAACATCCCACAAGTTTAAAAATAGTTGGTCTAGGACTTTGAGTATTATATGTATGGATACATATAGAGCAGGAAATGTAGTGCAGACGAACAAGACACGGTATGTGAAAATTTCTCAGCTTTTTAGATAGTCCCCTAATCTTATTGTAGCTGTATCTAACTATTTATATAGGACAAGTTACCAACTCTTAGGAATGTTATATAGACTACTTTTTATCACATTTACTGTTTTATTTCCTTTCTTTCTTTTCTTTATTTTTGTGCAATTTAATTCTAGTGGCACTGTAATTTCTGTCAACAAAAGAAATTAAATGTATACAGTAGAAAATGGATCCTGTTTTAAAATGCTCAGACCTGTCAAGTGTCCATTAAGTTATATATATTCCATGTAGGAAGTAGAAAGCAATATGATTTTTTGCATCCTTTTTATTTAATATTTACCTGTGGGCATGTATAAAATAATTCTAATAAATCCACTGCTACTTACAATTTACAGAACAGGACTGATGCTGGTAGTTGATCCTAAACTGACACAAACCAGATATTCTCTTAATGTTACTCCAAGGAATTTTAAACTGACTCTGTTAAAGCCAAGGTTATTTGCCTTGGGGATGCCTAATGGAAGGGTTATTATAACACTGTCCACAAATAGGTGTCTTGAGAGAGCCAGGGCCATAATACTTCATTGACAGCTAATAGATTGTGCTATTGCTGTATCATAGTGATCTTTGAGGCCAAAGGTCACACCTCTTCCTTAATATTTAAATAAAGATACTTGACTGGAGCAGAAAACAGCTTATTGCCAGTGATGGCTGCTGCTCAATTTACAAGAACCTTTACAAAGTCATGCTAATTCCTGGCCTCCTTAGAATGCGCGATAACCTTTCATAAATCCATCTTTTCCAGATGTCCTTGGAAATGACAGTTATAAAACTACAAATGATTTGTAATGCAAAATGGGACTGACAGACTTGGAGATTAGTTCTCAATGTACTAAAATGACTAAAGACTATAGCTAACAAAAGACTTAAAATGCATCAATAAGTATCTGCCAAAACAGCTCATGAGTATCTTAAACATGTTCAGTAATGGCTGGAAAATAAGAAATACTCATCATTGTAATATAACAAGTGACCATTTTCCCTCTAAGGGTTTCAGGGCAGAACTTTGTTTCTGTGGGTCAATCTGGAAGGTAAATTTTGAATTGCTCGTGCTTCAAATATGGCATTTTATTTGTCTGTATCATCCTCTTCATGAACAGGACTGTTTATGAAGCAAACACAATCGTTTATGAGATCAAATTCTACTTAGACTACACTCCTCATGGTTCAAATGGATTGTAAAGTGTATTTAAATTTAGAAAGTGCTACAGAAAATACATTTGGTTAAAATAAGAAATACTCCTTTGATATTTAGGGAAAATATCCTCTTCAAGACATTGAAAGTATATATGATTAAAGTTTCTAGGTTGCACTGAAAACATACACTATAATTTGTATTTACAAATAATTCTGTTTTCTGCTACTCTAGGGGATGCTTTAAAATTCAGAAAAAAAATTGAATTCTTAAATATACCTGTATAAGCGATCTATGAATTCTTCAATATTTCCAAAAATGTAAAGAAATCAAAAGAAATAACAGATGTTGACAGCGTTGCCTAGAAATGCAGTTTTCTCGTTAAGGCAAAAAATACTTTCTAATACTAAGAAAAAAATTAAAAGTAGCCCACCCCAAGGCATATCCAGACCTTCGCACTCAAAAACTCCTGCAGGGACTGCCTGGTAGGTAAAGCATTAGGATGATGACAACAGCTCATAGAACTGACAGGACCTGTTCTGGGAGAGGTCTCAAAGCTTGTATTCTCCACCCCTCTCCTCTTTGATTTTCTCTCCTACTTTCAATGTACTTGCTCTCACTTTTGTTCTCAGATCCTTTGTCTAAAAGACTTTAACCCTGGGAAAGGTTATTTGTGGAACTTGGAAGCATTCATTGAGTTAATGAAGTATTTGATGAAATAAATAATAAATGTTATCTGTCATGCTAAGGAAGTATGTTATTATGAAACGGTCATTTTGTTCGTTTTTTCATACTTTTAAAGCTACCTGGGAACATGATAATATATATTAGAACCAATCACATAGCTTAATTGGTCACAAATGTGTTTCTGGCTTTTGTTCATTTGGGAATTATTTCACAGCCCTGGTTTCTGCAAAGGTAGTTGTAATTCCCAAGTTTTATATGGATTATCAAAACACACTTCAGCCAATTGGCTGTTCACACATATTTTACCGCACCTGTACAGAATTTCTTTCATCGCAAAGGTTGTTCACCAAGATACAACGATGTTGTTCCTGCTCCCAGATTGAATTAGTGAAAGTTATTAATCAATCAATCCCTTTGTTATGAACAACAACAAAAAAAGTCATATAGATATTAAGGAATGGCATTAATAAAGAAATCCATTTGAAAAAATAACCCTTCCACCTTTGATCTAATGTTTGTGAGCCAGGATCTTGTTTTCCTCCTAGCTCTGTTTTGTTTATTTTTGTAAAAATGTCTATTTTCAAATTCTGGAGCTCTGTGATGTCATTCTTCCTGATAATTCAGGAAAGTAAGAGAATAAAGCCCTGGTGCTCACTGCACTCCTGTGCAGTAATAAGTTTGCCACCTCTCTTGCTTTTATGGGATACATTGACTCAAACTGAGAAGTCCTTATCAGCTGTCACTATTTATTCGTTCTCACTGAATGTACATTCTCCCCTTTCTCTGTGACTTTTCAACTTGCCTTTCCACATCATTCTGCAAACCATGGCTAGCTACTGAACAAAATTTATCTCTGCAACCCCAGATTCCCTCATTGTGGAGTGATCAGCAGCTGTCAGTCTCTCCCTCCCAAGTGGCCTGGGGCATCTCTGGGCTTGGAACCCAGCACAGGTCTTCACAACAAGGTGCACAGAGCCTCTAGCTCAAACACACCGTGACAAGACAAGAGGAAATTAAGCATCTCCAAGTAGGGAACTGGGAAACAACCGATCAACACCAGAGGAAACCACCAGAAAAAGGGTAGAACGTCTGCCTTTTTCTGTGTGCCTGAGTGATGCACTTTATTTTTTTTTTTCTCACAACCATTAATGCATGAGGCATTAGTGGCACTGGGATGAAAATTCAGAACAAGATTTAACCACCAAGCCTTCCTCAGTAAGAATGGTTCAGGAAACCACCCAAGGGTAAGAGACTTGGCTTTGAAATGCTTGTTTTGCCTTGTTTAGTGGTAGGCTTAGCACTTTTTCCATCCATGTCACTGATGGGCACTTTAAGTAAGGCATCAGTCTTTTGCAACTGACTATGTTTTGGTTTATTTTGTTTTGGTTTTGGGTTTTTTTGTTGTTGTTGTTTTTTGGGTGGGGTTTTTTACTGGGACACGAAACTCTTTCAATAAGAAGCTATTATTAAAAAACCTCAACACTAGGTAATAGCCTAGTGATAACTGCAGCCTACATTGTTTGACAAAAGAAGACCCTAGATCAGGCTCCTCTTTCAGATCAGCTACCATTAGGGTTTCAGACATCCCATAAGGACCTCCAGAACACTTCTCTTTTAATTACTGTGTGGTCTTCTTGTCCACAGCTTGGATGTGCACTAAAGGTAATGGTAAATTGGCACTGGTGGGTTAAGTGGAGAGGGGGACGCATTTGGACAAGATCTAATGCTCTGAGTGACTGAGGACCACTGGGACTTTGGTAGTTTTGTGTATGTTCATGAAAAGAAACTCTGTGTGTAGGTGTAGCCTTGTTTGCAAAGCAGCTACAGCAATGTGGGATGCAACCACAACTCAGTTGCTGGTTGTCACCCTTCAGGTTTCATAGTGGGGCCCATTGATGATGGACTCCAGTGCAAGGAAAAACAGGTTCACTTGAGTCAGGTGCTGAAGAGACTGTTGTAAAGGTGAAGACCAACAGCCTCAGAAACAGAGCAGCTACAAATATCTTGTAAGCAAATGTCTCACTACTATGATGTAAGCATGTGAAGCATGTACAGACCTGGGAGACATGAGCAGAGGTTTGTGAATGCTTGCCCAGATGTTTAAAGAGAAATTTAGATGTCCAGCAAAACTGACGTAAATTCAATGATTACTGATATATTCTTTCACTTTTACATTGGAATGTTTGACTGGTGGTTTGTAACAGTGATAAAAGGGGTAAAAATATTTCCTAGATGTTTTCTCTGACAATTCAAGTAATGATGATGTACATGGTTAACCTAATTCTCAACAAAAGGTATACTCCTAAACATATTCCTCTCTTGTGAGGGATATAGGAACAGAGTTTGTTTGCCTCTACAGATATTTAAGGAAAGTATATTCAAAAAGTAGAGAAAACACTTCTCTTTACAAAGTCCTGTCTGTTCATGTTATCAGAAACTGAAAAATAAAAAGTGAGAAAAAATATCACAGTGAAAGGATCCTGTTGTTTGGGATTCCTGGACTCCAGAAAACTATCTCTGACCTTGACAGTTATATTTGCAGATTAAAAAGAAAAAGAAGGAGTACTGGCTGGCTATATGTAAAATGGCTTTACTCTACCAACCTGTCCTAAACCAATAATTCCATTTCAACATGAAAATTGAAACCATGTGTCTCTGTTTATAGGAATGATTGGTAAATTACATTTAGTTAATTCTTTTCTTCCTACTTGTTCCTAATACAGTTCATTTCTTCATTTTCTTTTTTTTACCTTTTTGTAGGATTAGTAATGAATCTTTTCATATTTAAAAGATCAGTGCATATTTTATGCACAAAGATCGCAGTGCCAAATACATTTCTGCAGCAGACCACTTCCAGCAATAGCCTAAATAATAGAGAGGAGCCCACCTAGAGGGGAAAAGTAGTCCAGACTCCTATCTGATCAGAGACAATGAGGCAAAGATGATGAAATTATTGACTAAAGTAGACCCCATAGTTCTTCTGCCATCAGGAAAATATTCAAGGAGCTGATTGATAAGGCTTGTTGTCATGCAATAAACGTCTGAGGAAGGAAAAACGAAGATGCACCATGTAAGAGTAAATGTGATCAGTGCACAAAAGCAGGTGTCTGAAAGGAGGTAATACAGCATATAAACTGTACCCTTAACTTATTTTTTGTCTTCCAAAAAGAAGAAGAAAACAAGAAGTAAAAAAAAAAGTAAAAAAAAAAAACAAGGTGGACTCAGAAAGAAGGAATCGAACCTTTTCTCCCTTTTTTAAATAATGTCATTGCTTAAACGACTATGTACTTATTCCTTTCCCCAGTGATGTCCTATTGTCATGTAGAAAACAAAACTATATGAACAATTTTTATGCTATTAGAGTCTATTGAAAAAGATAAATGCTCTCACTGCAAATTCCAAAGTGCTGGTTGTCTGATTCAAGGGCTTGCTGAAATACTTACACACAAGTAACAAACAGATTTCCTTGGCAAATTGATGAGAACTGTTGGTAAAATTCCTGAAAGAACTGTGAATAACCTGTGTGATGAATGGAGTCCAGAAATCTTATCATCTGCATATAGCTGAGGAGAACTTAATTAATTTAAATGAAGAAATTAAAGGTGTATGAAGGGGATTAAGGCAAAAGCTGAAAATAAAAATAGATCTGCAAAATATTAGATCTTTCCTAGCCTCAAAAGAGATCAATTAAATCTTTACAAGAGAAAAGGCACTGAAAAGGTCTCCCGTGGGGCCAGCAAAAGTCTGAAAGGTAATATTTTGGAAATGCCATAATTTAAGGAGAATACAATGTGTTATTTTTATATGCTGCAGAACCCTACAACTCCACCTCCGTCTCCTGTTAAAAATGCTACCCAACTAGTTTAATACTTGCAATTCTTTGACACAGTGTCCTGGATTTTAATGCTTTCTGCCTATTTTATTTTCCATGTCTGCAGCAGTTCCAGAAGTCAGTCACCTCAGTGCTATTATTCTCTATAAATCAGAGAGGAGTGATTGATTCCTTTGTGAATTATGTGTACCACACAGGAGACTGGCTGGTAAACACTGTAATAGTAAACAGGCCATCTCTTTATACATATATTTTTGGGAACCCTGCAAAAAGAGTTTAAATTTCTGACGAACTGGTTACTCCATCTCTAATTAATATTAACACTAAAAATCACTATTCACTATTCATATTTGCTCATCTCCTTATCTTAGATTAACCGCTGTTTAATATGTGGTTAAAATTATTCTGCACATCATCAACTGATCTATGTGAAACAGCACAGAGAACAAAAGAAGCTTAATCTTCCATGAAGCTTCAGTCAAGTGAAACTGTACATAATCCAGAGACAGTTTCTTTTTGATAACCTGCACTTAATACACACTGCATGTCTCCCCTCTCTCTGTCCCTGCATATTTTGAATCTGCTTATTAAAATAAAAAATAGCCCAGATTATTATCAATTTTTGCTAGATTTCACACACTTTGGGCCTCATTGTGCAAACTCTATGCATGGGGCATGATGGTTGAGCTGTCCCATGGACACGACTCTATGCTCATAGCCACGATACCAGCGGGCCCACTTGCAGAAACACTGCATCCAGGAAGAAAGAAGACTTTGGGAGACTAGGCTTTGAATAGTGATTGTAGCTGCAAATGGCTCGACATGAATAGTTGATGTTTGGGATGCTAAGCAACTAGATGATCAAATAGAAATGGAAAATGAAAATAAACAAGATTCTTCTCACAAACAAGGCTAATAGTAAAGTAAGAGGACAATAGTGTACTGAGTTATTAAGGCATGCCAGGAAAGGGTAAGGTCTTGTTAGTAAGAACATAAATTGCATCTCCGAATCCTGTGTTTTTCCAAATTACTTGCTTAAGTAAATCTAAGAGGGCTCAACAAGCAGGTGTAGTAATACAACCCCAAATTTCTGTTCCTTTAAATATTTCATATTTTTTAAAAAAGTTCTAACAACATTTTAATTTTTAATGTTGGGTCCCCCAGCGTGCTGCCGCATAACGCGGTAAATTAACGCCTGAAACTGTGCGAAAGGCGTTTTTGCCCGTTGAGCCAAACCGCCCCTTGGCAGGAGCAAGATGCTGGCCGGTATCCCCGCAGAGAACCACAGCCGCTTCCCCCGCTGCCCGCCCTCTGCCCCGGGGCGGGTGACGCGGCGGGCGGTGAGGGTGTGGGGTGCGGGTCGTGCGGGCCGTGCGGGCTGTGCGGGGTGCAGGCGGTGCGAGTGCGGGATGCGGGTAGTGCGGGCGGTGCGGGCGCGG
>NW_010309413.1:0-14949 GCF_000700745.2 Antrostomus carolinensis
CGCACCCCTCGCTGCCGCCCCCTGCACCGCAGCCGGCACAGCCCTCCCGTCATGAGGGGCTTACGTGAGGGGGGAGATCTGCTCGGGTCCGTCCTTCCTCCGAGCCTTCCTGGGGCTATGCGCAGCTCCTGTGCTCGGGAACAAACCGTGCGTTACCCTAATTCGTAATTAGTCAGTAGCGGCGGGAGCCCCTTTAAATTGCTGCTGTCGGCGCAGTGTATTACCCAGGCAGGGGGTGAGATTACACTGTCACAGCTTTTTAAAAAAACCCAAACAACTGATTTAAGACGAACTTAACATACAGAAACATACAGCGCTGCCCACATCTGTGGGGTCTGGAAGGCACGCAAGGCAAGCGCCCTTCTGCGCGTTAAAAGTTTTAAATTCCATTTTACATACGTTTAATCCCCTGGGGCAGCAGGCCTGTCTTCGCTTTCTTCCGGGTTTCTTTCTTTCTTTTTTTTCTTTCCCCTTTTCTTCTTGCAGTCTGGGAAATTTCCATCTGCCAAGAAGCAGCCAGCCTGTGAAAGAGACACCATGCACCATGCTGAACTACAGTTTAATCACTCACTTCATTCGCTTTCAGCATTGTAGTTCCATGACTGTCTGCAGGAACTATTTCAAGTTAAACATCTGCTGATTAACAGGATCAGATGGAGCACCTCAAAACAGATTTCCATCTACAACTGTCTATCTTGGACTTTGGTTTTAACACCAGTGCCCCACTTTTCAATACCTCGGTCTTGTTTTGCCCAGATAGGCTTGCCCTGTGTTTGCAAACATACCACTTGGGAAGGCACAGACTGTTATGTGCCCAACTGAAAACACAACTGTTTACATCACAGAGACTAAAGATCAGGTTCCTACTCCTGACTTGCAGAGAAAAGTGACACCATTGTCAGTATTTATTATTGCCTGGAAAAAAAGGCCTTTTGAGAGTTGAATTTGATAGGGAACAAATGTATTAATTAGCTTCGGATTTTGGATTAGTCCCCTGATTCATGCTGTGGATGCTGGCAAATCTAAATATAGCTAACGTTTCATGTTCTCCTTCCAGGCTGACAGAAGTGAAACCCAAGTGTGGGTTTTGTTAATTGGCAGGCTTTCAATCTGATCGTGCTGTGCTTCACAGAAGGAAGTTAGCATGCTGTTGTTATGAGTCAAGGGTAACAGGAAAGAAAAAGCAACTCAATAAAGTAAATCAGTTTTTAAATACCTGTAACTATGTTGATGCAAGGATGTGATAGTGCTGTCACCCTGCAATAAAATAGAAAATCTTAAAATTCCAGGTGGTCAGTTCCACTTGCCCGGTGGCCTAGTCCACCTTCATCTGGTGCAACAAGAGTGATTCTCAGCACGTTTGGCCTTTTATCAAGTTGATAGTTACTAAGTGCTAAGGAAAGAAACCTTTCTTCATCTGAGAATTTAATGAAAGATAAACCAAAAGTATCTAAAGCAATGTGCTTTGAGCTGTGAGCAACAAGTTTAATGGAGGCCTCCAGAAAGCTCACGTCACAGCTATTTTCTGCTAAAGCAACCACTTAATAAGTTACCTTTGACTGCATTTTTTGCAAGCATCCAGATTTTGTCTAGTCATTTGAAAAAGTACTTCTAACAAATATTTCAGATCTACAGATGCAGTTGTGATTGGCATGGGTAAAGTACAATGGCATGGCACTCCAGCCCAGAATTACAGTGTCTCTGGGGTCCACATGTTGCTCTTTGCTGCCTGATTATGTCAGACCACTCTGCTGGTTTGGGGTTTTTTTGGCATTCACCGTGACCCTGCATGCCTTTAATTCCTTTATTATGGCATATAATTACCTTTCACTCATAACTTTGCTCTCAGCAAACTTTGAGCAATTAAGTTAGAAGTCCCTCACTTAAAATTGTGTGGTTAGTTACAGTGATCACAGGATCACAGAATGGCGGTTGTTGGATGGGACCTCTGGAGATCATCTAGTCAAAGCCCCCTACCAAGGCAGGTTCACCTGGAGCAAGTCGCACAGGAAAGCGTCCAGGCGGGTTTTGAATGAATGTCTTCAGAGAAGGAGACTCCACAACCTCTCTGGGCAGCCTGTCCCAGTGCTCTGTCACCCTCACAGTAAAGAAGTTTTTCTTCATGATTAAGTGGAACCTCCTGTGTTCCAGCTTGTGCCCCTTGCCCTCTTACTGGCCACCACTAAAGAGTCTTGCCCCATTCTCTTGACACCTGCCCTTTAGATATTTATAAACATTGATAAGATCCCCTCTCTGTCTTCTCTTCTCCAGGTTCAACCAACCCAGCTCTCTCAGTCAATCCTTGTAAGAAAAATGCTCCAACCCCTTAATCATCTTTGTGACCTCCACTGGACTCTTTCCAGAAGTTCTCTCTCTCTTGAACTGGGGAGCCCAGAACTAGACATAGTGCTCCAGATGCAGCCCCATCAGGGCAGAGCAGAGGGGGAGGAGAACCTCCCTCGACCTGTTGGTCACACTCTTAATGCACCCCAGGAGACCGTTGGCCTTCTTGGCCATAAGGGCACATTGTTGGCTCATGGTCAACTGATCATCCACCAGCACTCCCACTTCCTTCTCTGCAGGGCTGCTTTCCAGCAGGTCAGGCCTCAACCTGTACTGATGCCTGAGGTTATTCCTCCCCAGGTGCAGGACCTTACACTTGCCCTTATTGAACTTCCTCTGGTTCCTCTCCACCCAAAAGGGAGGATCTCATGGTCCAGTTCAAATTACTGTGGTGCAACAACATGGATTTACAACATGCTGCATCCCAGCCTTTTGGACTTTCATCAGGTTGGGTGTTACCCTGCAAAAGGTTAAATAAGCCAATCTTTCTACATTTTTCAGCATGCTAGATGAATCATCATTACTGAATTGTTATCTGTGCTGAGCCGAGTGGCATGTTTAATTTATCTGGACGAGAAAAGAGATCTGAGAAGCCAGTAGAAGATCTTGTTTGCCTGTGTTAGCCAAGGCAGCCCATTTCAGGGTTAAGTGTCCGAGAACTTCAGGCCAGACAAAACAGTGAAGGGCTACACGGGTCTTTTTGGGGGGGAGGTTTTTGTGTGCAGTTGTGTATGTCCATGGATACACTCTTAGTGGTCATTCTTAAATAGCCTGAGGAGATCACAGTGCACTGCACAGGTCTGTATT
Source organism: Antrostomus carolinensis (assembly GCF_000700745.2). NCBI lineage: Eukaryota > Metazoa > Chordata > Aves > Caprimulgiformes > Caprimulgidae > Antrostomus > Antrostomus carolinensis. The sequence continues at coordinate 3,151 of NW_010309413.1, forward strand.
GCTCAAGTTCACAATAAATGTGACAGAACCAAATGTCATGTGCAGATGAAACAACCCGTTAAAATCTAAGCAAAGATATTTCTCCTGCCTTTCCCCCTGGGAGCCACAGTGTGAATGTTTCAGCAATTGCTTGAAGAGCTTGCATGATAAGCTTATTTTCACGACCTTACCTCGTATTTTTACGTATTCATACATATTCATTCTGCTCTGACATGGAGCAGAGTCGTTACTGCTCTCATTTGCTCCACCACAACCTCTTCGACCTTTGAAAATTCAAGATACCATTCCGCAAGCGGCCAGCAGAAATGCCTTACCTTGATCTATCTGCAGTACTTCCCATTAGATGTGGGCTGGTCTGTGTAGGATTGTTTCTCGGTGAGTCATGCAGATCGTGCTGTAGTTTCTTCCAGGCAGTGCTGTGCTCTGCATGATTAGTGAGCTCCGAGCTCCGAGGGTGACATTGTTTCCTGAATGATGTAACTGAAAATTCCCCTTCCTGTGCTTCTTGTTTCCTCATCAGTTTTCTCTCTGTTCTCGAAGGCATTCCAGCAGCTGCTATCTGCTATTCCTCATCTTTTATTCCTACAAATCTCTGGGAAGGCAAGTTATGTCAACAGCTACTTTAATTAATTTGGTACGAAATGGAGGGTATCAAGTAAGAAGGAGAGCCGTGCTGACGTCCCGCCTCTTGCAAGACGAGAAGCGTCCGACAGCCGCCTGCTACAGCTCCACCTCCGAGCGCCGAGCTTCCCGCTTCGATCCAGATGGCAGCGGGCGACCTACCACGTGGGACACCTTTGGCATCTGGGACAATCGCATTGACGAACCTATTCTCCTCCCACCAAGCATAAAGTATGGGAAGCCAATTCCAAAAGTCAGCCTGGCCAACGTGGGCTGTGCTAGCCATATTGGGAAGCGTAAGGAGAATGAAGACCGGTTTGGTTATGCTCAGCTGACGGAGGATGTCCTGTACTTTGCAGTATATGATGGACATGGTGGGGCAGCAGCAGCAGACTTCTGTGATAAGAACATGGAAAAATATATTAAGTAAGTGTGCACCAAGTGAATGCGTGTCCTGGCTTCGGCTGGGATAGAGCTCGCTTTCTTCTCAGTAGCTAGAATAGCGCTGTGTTTTGGATTTCATATGGGATTTGGTATGAGTGGAGTATTGATAATATACTGATGTTTTTAGTTGCTAAGAAATCAAGGACTTTTCAACTTCCTATGCTTTGCTAGCCTGCAGGTGCACAAGAAGCTGGGAAAGAGCATAGCCAGAGCAATGGACCCAAACTGGCCAATGGATATACCATATCCTATAACGTCATGTTCAGTATATAAACGAGGGTTGGCCAGAAGATTGTCTCCCTCTCTCTTCTGGGACTGTGATTTCGGGATTTTCTGGCCTTTAGGATTGCTAGCCAGGAGCAGGCTGGGCATTGGTCGGCAGGTGGTGAGCAATTACACTGTGCCTCACTCATTTGTATATTCTATTATTACAATATTATTTTAATTCAATCATTAAATTGGTTTTATCCCAACCTATGAGTCTCTTTACCCCTCCAATTCTCTCCCCTATTCTCCAGCTGCATGGTGCTTAGTTGCTGGCTGGGGTTAAACTATGACAGCATGTCAAATTACAATATTAATTTGATTAATTACAGAATTACAGTAGAGATTACTTCCTTAGGACGTAAAGGGAATCAGTGGGTCATCCATTGTCACTAATGCTGCTAGGATGTATAGCCACCTAGCCCAGCAGGACAGCAGGGACACTGGACTAGAACAGTCCATTACAACAGACATGTTACTTACTCTGTGTGGTGGCTGCCCCATTGAGCAAGCCCACAAAAACAAGCAAGGAAAATATGATTGTACTCAGCTACCAGGAAAGGACTGGGAACACAGAGAGTGTGAACTGTCTGTTTTCAGATGGGGTCACTGTGATAGCTGACCTACGGCTTGCTTACACGCTTCTCTATCTCTGTGTCACATCCCACGCATTGGAAGAGGAATTTTATCTATTTGCAAAGTTACAGGATTATGCTTCCAGTGCAGGTTGTTAGTAAAATCGTATTACCTTTTCACTGAAATCCAGCATTATTCAATGCATAGAGGGAGCAGGTAAGGCTATGGAACTGATTGATCAAGATGTATATTTCTTGTAAAGAAGTTTAATTTTTTGTTTGCTTGTTTGTTTCCAGAGAGTTTCTTGCTCAGGAGGAGAACTTGGAAAGTGTTTTGAACAAAGCTTTTCTAGAAATAAACAAAGCATACGAAAGGCACGCTAATCTGTCTGCTGATGGTAGGTAAAGAAATACTCTACTCATATGGGTGTGGAGAGTAAGGTTTTTCATATTTGCTCAGTAATTTTATAGTAAAATGTCAAGAAAAATGTGTGAAAAGAGTTTTACTTAACATAAGATTTTGCTCTGATCACTCACTGTAAATGAAACAATTATGCTTTACCGCCTTAAAATGAAAAAGCTATAAAACTTCTAAAACAAATTTACTGGGGAAGTTACTAATCTGAATGTTAGCATAATCATCAACAAATTTCTCTTTACGTTATTCTGTCAAGGACAGTGTTTGTCAAGTTAGCAAAGAGTGATTTAGATTTGCAAGGAGCATAACTTTACTGTGTAAACCTGGAGGTGGGAGTTTGGTGCTTTTTTTTTTGGCATTTTTTATATTTGGGGTTTTTTGTGTTTTCTGAGGGGTTTTTTTGTTGGGTTTTTTTTTTTAAGGCTGTTATTCCTGTGGGTTAAAAGCAACAGCTTCGAAAGTTCCCCTTTCTAACTTGGTTGCTGTAACTGGGGAGGAACGTAAGCCAAAAGTAATACAATTAATATTGCTTCTGCACAAACAGAATCACAGGAGTAGCTGAATGTGAAAGGGAAAAAAAAAACATTGAAGAGGAAAACAAAGTTGGCTGTGGTAAGGCTGTCATAAAGCTGGCACCAGCCCTTTTAGACTCCTTAGTCCTGGCTGTTAATCAAGTTCTTGTGTATATGTCTAGAGACTAAAAATATCTGAAGTCCCAGTTCCAGCAACTGGAGCTTATAGAGAATAATGTAGGAAGGAAGATAAAGTCCTCATCCCAGTTCTGACACAGGAGTTTCCTCAGCCATGAGATACAATTTTAAGAGTCAGTTTAATCAGTCTTTAAAACAAAACAAAATAAAAAACAACCCCCCAAAAACCAAACAAAAAACCTGTCCCGGTGCTGGTGCTCGTACTGGCAACATGACTTGAGGTCACTTCAGAAGAACAGAAACTATAAAAGTGTTCTCTCCAAGAAAGACTTGAAACCAACAAGCCCTCTAGGGACTGAAGTGATACTGTATTCTCAAGCTACTTTTCTTAAGCAATAAATTAATACAATCAAGTAACAGAGTGGCTTCCTGCACTTCCTGGCTACGTGAATCTAGGTAGACTCAAATATTTCCTGGCAGGACAGGTAGCCTGACTGTTGCAGCACTGTGAGGGATTACACACCTTTCCTCTTACCTGGTACAAGCTAGGGTATCAGGAAAAAAAAGTTTTAAGTCCTGAAATGCATCTCTTAAAAGAGAGGATTAAATCTATAAAGCTAATTTCCCCATTAGATCCCATTTTATTTTTTTTATATTGAAATTCTTTAAAAAATAGTGATGTGGTAAAAAACATCCAGAGTCACTTTTGACCTATGGGATGAGTTTTAACTGAGCTCACGAGAGACACACCAGCAGAGCAGATGTGCTTTTTATCCCAGAGCCTCTTTGCAAATACGTTTTCTTAAAGCCCCAATTCAAGAATGCATCTGAATACAGGTTTATGTGCTTCCCTGGATCAGGACCTTTTATTTTCAGTTATATGAAAATCTGTTATATTTGTCCCCTCCTTGCCCCTTTGTTAGTAGGACAGCTCTTTGTTTGGCTCACTGAAGTGACCTCTGTTAAGTGTCAGAGCAGCTCCTTGAGGAGAGGCACTGGGAACTGTACTTGGTATATTATTCTGTTATTCTGAAAATGGTTTCTGATTATTATAGCATTTCATACACGAGACTTATGGAACTGGTTAACAACAACATTTGACATACAAGTTGTGCAGCAACCTGAGCATTTTGGAACGGCTTACAGGATTTTTTTTTCATATCATTTATCTATCTGGTGCTGCTTAATGAAATGTAATGCAAATACCAGCAAATTTATGTAACGGTTACCAAGATACTGGACAAACCTTCTTCATTAAAAAAGCTTGAGGTCAAGCAAAAGAGAGGGCAAAAGCTTTGTCAGACATCTGCAGTGGCCATACTCTGGCAACCACTCAGTGTTTCTCAGGTAGGCTGAGCACCTGCCAGCTCTTGCAGGAGCCAGGGGGATCTAAAAGTGCCCAGTGCTTTTGAGTGGTTGCCCAGCTGAAAATCAAGCTGCAAGGCAAAGAGTGGAGTAACAGGGTGCAAAGACAAGTGTGGATTTCTGAACAAATCAAACGTTTTGCATGTCTGTTGTTAAAATAATTCAATACTGTGTTGACTGCTTGGTGTGGATATTTTTGTTGTTGCTGCTGTTTTGAAAGTTGCATAAAATTTCAGTGCTTGGCATGTATCCTTGTTAGAAGCCTACTTCCAAACGGATTCAGCGTGCCAGCAAAACTTCTGATTAATTGTTGTGGCTATTCTAGATGTGACAGCCAAGCCTGTTGCTAAAGTATCTTGAAAATGGTGGCTGGTTGTGTAGCACTGGGTATCTGGGATATGCTGGATGCTCCCCAAGACTGACCTCCTTTTGAAACGTGGCCACAGCTGATGAAGTGGAAGAGAATAGCTTAGCCTTGTTCCAGTAGATGACCCTGCCAGGGTTCACTCCTTTCACTTCATCTGCAAAAGAACCAGTGTATGTTCAGGATACCCAGGTCTTTACTAACACACAACCAGCTTTGAAAGTGGATGCCTGGATGTTCGAAGGAACATAAGGCCTGGGACAAACCCCTGTAGCCAGCATGGCATGGATTTTATTTGATGCATCATTTATTGTACCATTTAAGGGGTAAAAACCTCATATAATGGCACAAAATTAACAGGACTAGAGATGTGCCTTGTTGGAGCTTCTAGCTACGTCTTCAAGGGCATGGCCCTTTGTAGTTCACTTTACAATTACAGAAGATTTGAAATTATAGATGGAAAATACATAGCATCATAGTTTCTGTGAACTTTCAATTAAAAAAAAAAGGTATATGTATGTATTCCAGGTACTGCTACTGTGTCTGGCATGTAGTTCACTAGTGCTCCTGGAGTGCTGTACTGGCCCTCTGGAGACTGGTCCAGTCCCCTCTGGCAGTGATCTGTACCTGTTGTTTCACACAAAAGCTTAAGGAACTTCCTGTAGGCAGATCTGGAATAATCTGTCCTCCAGCTAAATCCCTTCTAATCATTAACAGCTTAGAGATATGCCTGAGCCCTGAAGCATGGTGTTTGATATCTCTTAAAAAAAAATGCATTTTTGTTCACTTCCATGCATTTAAATATATCCAGTCACTTTTAAATCACTGCTAAACTTAGGTATAGGACACAGTAAAGGAAGCTCACATCCAACAATTACATTGTTATCTATGGGACAACTGTTAACGCAGATGGACAGAATTTTATGATATTTTTGACCAGCCATAAAAACTGAAATGTTAAAGGCTGAATAGCTTTGCTCAGCAAGGACAGAAATAATGAAGTGAATCATGTGCTTAAGGAAATCTGAGCATCGCTCTGGAGGAATGTAGGACAAACCCTCTCCTGGCCTAACGTGGTCCTACAAGGTACTGCTACTGCTGCTGTTCACTGCAATCCACTACTCAGAGAAAACAACAGGAAGTCTTTCCCTTGACCTCCACGTTCAGTGCATCCAACTCTAATCACATTGGCCACTCACTTCTGGAATAGCCATCTTATTAAAACATAGCCAGGTATTAACTGATGTATCTATGTTTGAAAGGCACTTCTGGAATCTTACTATGCTGAGCAAACAGCAAAAGTTATTTTAAAGTAACTAAATTTAAGAAGTAGTGGGTTTTGGTTTTGTTTTTTTAAGTTACCATTCAAACATATGGTTTTTGTTTCTTTGAATATGTTAACCTGTAACACTGAGGAAAAGAGAGAGCTGCAGAAATTGCACTTAAATATTTCATAAATCCATCAATTGTTACAAAGGCAGCCTTTTTATCCAAGGGCCCTGATTATTACCTAATCAAGTAGAAGATACTAATTACAATATTAAAGGCATGTTTATTTTGCAGATTTTCCCATGGGTCAGAACGATTCCCATACTTCTATTCAGTGCCTGTAAGATGGCCCCATTTTATCTGGCACCAGTTTGAACTCCCCGTTTTTTGTGTTACATATACATAAAAATAAATCAATTACCTTGAGGAAATAGATTGGGACATACTCTGTACTGAAGATGTTCCTCAGAGTGGCCACTCTTACCATGTATGAGACAGCTGGCCCGCTAGCATTGATACGATTCTCTCGTTGATTTGTTGGTTGGTTACTGAACTCCTCAGGGAAAAAAAAAAAAAAAAAATTGTAGCTCTTATTTTGGCTGAATTTAAAGTGGTTTTGTCACACAGTTTTAATGAGAAGTGAGAACGGTGGCAATTCTCCAGAAACCAAGGCCGATCTATCTGTGGCCAGAGATGCATGTGTAAGCCTCAGGTATTTCCTGTACGACCTACAAAAGACAGTGCAGGCAAACCCAAGAGTGACTGCTTCCCCTGCTCTGCAGCTCTTACTCTTTCATCTCCAGTGTTGCAGGTTTATTTTGTTTGAACAAAGTCCCTGGGTAAATTTCCTATTTGCCTCTGTGTGCGTGTTATTTGTGGCAGACACTGTACCTGGTCAGCAGCTCTAGAACTGGAGGCCCTGGACACTATATGCTGGGCTTCAGTGGAAAGAGAGATCTGCTTAATTTTGTCCCAGGTGAAGGAGTCCGGCGGTTCCTAGCCTGGACTACTGGAAGGTTCCCACATCCTCTTTGTCACATTAGTTGAGATGACTTGCAGTAGAAGTTGTCCAGTGAGTGTTAAGAACCTCTTGAAAGATTTTAGTTTTATAGTGATATTGTTAGGAAAACAAAATAAACTCTTTAATTGTTAAAACCAATGTATATGCTGATGTAACATATTTTGATATTATTAAATAACCTAGCAGCAGTCGTAGTAAAGCATTAGAAATGGTATCCCATCATCATTCCTGTGTTTTTGAGCTAGAAATCACATAATGCGTGTAGTCTAGCTACATCCATGTTCTCACACCCCTACCCAGATCATGAACTGGTTCCAGGGAAGAGAGCATGAGCAGCATTTATTTTTCTAGGAGTGCTGTTTAACTAATAAACGTATATAAAGCTCACGTCACTATGACCATTACCACAATTCCGGACCATATCTTGACTTGTTCTTTAGTATTGTGCCTTTTGGCTTCGAGAGTAATTCTGCACTTGAAAGATGCAGATTCACCTGCATGTCCAAATGTTTCCAGTCATTATGAATTAAAGACTATGGCTCGAAACTGCTTATGTTTGTCAGCATAGTTCCAAAAGCAAGGAATGAAATGGGAGAGTAGCAGCAGTTCTGCATTCATTTTAATGTCTTAAGTAAAATGTATTTTCTGTGAAATAAAAAAGTAGTTTTATGTAGGTTCTTTGTTTCACTTCTTTTAACTGTTGGCTAAAACAGGTATTTTACTGGTTCTACTAAAATTTCTAATCGCACTGGTACTTGTTAGCATCTTACTTTCATAATGTGCCTCAAAGTGACCTTGCACTGCACTAGCCCTTGCTTCAAATTAGAAACAGGATGTCAGTGCTCACCTGAACAGTCAGAAGCTACCGACATCTGAATAGCTTTGGACGTCGTAGCCTGCATGGCAGCCATAACACAGCCCAAGATTTGACCTCGGTCACCGTGGTTGATGTTCACAATTGACGCGTTGTTTAAGCGTGTAGCTAAACCAAGTCCTCGCTGCAGTAATAATACCTGTTTTAAATAATAACTCAAGCTTAGTTTAGACCGTTTTGTGAGGTTTCTTTGATTCATCAACTCACTGCTTTCGCTGCACAACAAGGCTCAATGCATCTTTCAGGGCTTTGTGCGCTTCACTTTACTCCCAACCCTGTTTTACTTACAGAGTGCTGAGGCCTGGCAGGGCTGGGGAGAGGTCACCCAGATCCCAGAGCACTTGCGTTTCTGTTTCCGTAGCACGTAGGGGGTGGTGCTGCGAGAACGCAGTTTGCCGGCAGCTGGTCAGAGATGGGGCTGGTTGATGTTCCTCTGGCTCAAACACACAGTCCTGTCTCAGATCCATCCCGCCTCCCTGGGGTCAGGGCTGCAGGGCCAGAGGTAAGAGTGCACGTAGTCATAGCTGAGCTCTGCAGAAGCTGTGGTGGAAAGATCTTTCACTGTTAGTCATGCGAAAACAGGAATAGGACTGGGGATTCTCATTCCTAAGTGAGCCCAAAACCCTTCTCAAATTGTCTTGCTTTTAAAACCTGGGAAAACTGGAAAATCCCAGAATGCAGGAGACCCACAGAGGGCCTTTCAAGGGTATTTGCCTTGGCTGTGAATGCAAATGTTTTCTGGGCAATAGCTTGTCCTAGCCAGGCATTTTGCTGTAATAGCTCAAGTCAGCAGGAGTTACTGCCTTCCAGGCACCTCCCACTGGGTTGCCTTTGCATAATTTGCAGGAAGGGAAGACACTAACTGTAAAATGGGACGGCTCCTTTCAAAAAGCAAACAAAAAAGGAAAGCTGGACAGTTCTTTTGGCATTTCCTTCACTGCAGATGAAGCTGCAGATCTTTTCTGAAATAGGCAGACTTGCGTTCCTCCTTTTCAAGCACTTCCTTTTTTCCAGAGCATTGTAGAAATTGAAATGAGAAGCCCTATATTTACTTGCACCAGTTAATCCATCTAGGTCCCTGAACACAGTCAGGGTTCAGCTCACTCCCTGACCCTGTCAGAGAAGGAAGACGGCAGCTGGGGCTCCGTCCTGACCTCTGGGAAATCCCTGTGTCAAGTGATCTCAGCGGTGCCCAGGGCAGATTGCCCAGAGAGCCACTGCCAGCTGACCACATGGGTTTGGCAGCAGGCAAGGCAGAATCCAGCTTCACCTTTGTGCTGGGGCCTCCAGCAAGTCAACAGGGTCTGAAGGGAGCAGCGTCCCTTTCTGAACAAAGCCAGCGGTCTCCTGCCAGAACCCTTTGTCTCTTGGCGAGGCTGGGGGAAGCAGAGGGAGACTGTCATGGCTCTGACAGCAATGGGAGGACCCCACAGACTGGGGTAAAGGAGCGATCTAGTGCTTCTCTTCTGGTGAATTATATGGAGCTACAATGACTATTACTCAGTTGCCCACTTCACCACCTAACAGAAGGGAAGAGCCATCAGATTTATGGTGGGCTACCCATGCAGACACTGTGCCCAGGGATAAGGACAAGAACCCTGTAAGTTGAGGGGAGCTAGTGGGACAGAAAAACTTTGCGACAAGCTGAAAGGAAGCCAGTGTACCTTGTCCTGCTTTTATTCCACTTGCCCTCTTTGCATGGAGCCATGTTGTTGCACAGAAATACTTACCCTTTCCCCTTTCTCTCCCCCTAGTCCTACATGCATGCATGTTTGCTGTATTTTTTTTAATATATATATGTAGATTTAGTTTAAACTTAAAAGCAGTTACTTACTGGTAATGTAGAACACGAGTTGTCTTCATTTTACCCATTGAAACTGTTGCTGTTATAAATGGTCCCATGCGTCAGGGCAGTGCTAAAACCTCTCTCTTTGATGTGACATTTATAGCAACTCTGATGAACTCTGGGACCACTGCAACAGTGGCTCTGCTCCGGGATGGTATTGAGCTGGTTGTGGCAAGTGTGGGAGACAGTCGTGCTCTGCTGTGTCGAAAGGGAAAGGCCATGAAACTCACCATTGACCATACTCCAGAAAGGAAGGAGGAGAAGGAAAGGTACTTGTCGGCTGATAATGGGGCTTCCCAGGGCACAGCCTCAGTCAGGATTTGCTTGTGTTCTGCTGCTGGGTTGGGCCTGGAAGAAAGCAGAGTGTTGAACATGAACTCCCTGAGACCACCTTTGAGCTGGCAGAAAGCGGCACAGCTCCAGTTAATTAACTTGGTTCCATTCAGAGGAAAAGCCCTGCATGAGTGTAAACTGTCTTGGCAGTAAGATCAGCATGTCTACAACTCCATATAGAGCCATGACCACATGGTTCACACTTGTCCAGACTGCCAAGTTAGAGCCAGGAGCTGAAGAAATGCACTGTGGTTCCCAGGTCAGGACTCAGCCCATCAAACCACATCCCTGCTGTGGAGCCCTTCAAACAGCAAAAGCCAACCCTCAGTCTCCCAGCTTAGGTCCTCCGTACCCCATTCCGCATCAGTAGCTAGTGACAGAAACTGCAGGTAGAGACAGGGGCAGTGGTGTGAAGCGGTAACTCATATTCGCTTTTTCTTTTGTGCCTCTGGACAGGATTAGGAAGTGCGGTGGCTTCGTTGCCTGGAACAGTCTGGGACAACCTCATGTGAATGGTAGACTTGCAATGACGCGGAGCATAGGAGATTTGGATCTTAAAAACAGTGGTGTGATAGCCCAGCCAGAAACAAAAAGGGTTAAGGTAAAAGAAGGCCTGGTTAACGGGGACAGCAACATTCGGACTAAGGGGCATCATAAGTGTTTGGTGCAGGTGGTGGTACCCACGCAACATGTGCCCACGTGAAGCCTGATGGCCAAGCATTGATTTTTGTTTGTGGTGAAGTAACTGGAGACCAGTTCTAATTAAGTCATTTCAGATTAACTCTAACAGGACAGAAAATAATCTGGTCCTGATACTAAATTCAACCAAATCAACTTCTAAATCCCATTTATCACAGCGCGATATAAGATGAGGGAAGAGAGAGAACACGTGGTATCCATCACTGAAATACAAAGGTGGTATAGTCTGTTTGGGGCTTGTGGTCAAATGAGTAATTTGAGGTTAATGCTGATATAAAATCATCACTGAGAACTAGGTGGGGTATGGATGGGCTGTGATAAAAAAAAAGTAGAATACATAGAGGTTTACACACTTGGGAGGAAGGGAGGAAAGGGCAGTTGCATGCATCTTACCATAGCTCAGTAGTTGTCCAGAACACAAATTAGCTGCCCAGAAGGTATTCAGCACAGTTGCCTTCAACTTTTGAAGGAAGGTTCTCCTCTCAGCTCATATCTTGTTTGATACTTTTCCCCAGCGCACTTCCCAGGGCCTGGAGAAGTTAAAATTCAGTTGGTCCTAATTAAATGCCACCCAGTAGGCCTGAGGGCTTTGCAGTGCTATCATGTCCTCCTTGAAGTCCTCAGTTTAAAGAAGCATTTTGTTTACTGGGTAACATATGGATCTGGTCTCCTGGCCTCAGTGTATTCAGAAGGCTGCTTCCTAGAACTGGAAGCACCTTAAGGCGCTCTCCTCCAGTAGAGGGAACACAGTCTGTGCAGGTGATGGGTGTGCTCGAGGATTCAAGGGGCAGCCTTTGGCCAGCTGAGGGTTTGGGGGTCCCAGTCAGTCCTTGCACAGAAAGCAGGAGCGCACACAGCACCCCCAGAAAAAGTGCTTTGCAACAGAGTGTAAAAAAAAAAGGCGGCAGTTACTTTGCCGTGCAGCACTGGCTCCATCGATGTGCATGCTCTGTGCCTTTGTTGCAGCTGCATCATGCAGACGACAGCTTCCTGGTCCTTACTACAGATGGGATTAACTTCATTGTGAACAGCCAGGAGATCTGCGACTTCATTAAC